>NC_056556.1:6656675-6956675 GCF_910596095.1 Thunnus maccoyii
GATCCTTAATTAGGCAGTATATGGTTAATTTTTAATATCAACTTTCACCTGTTATTTTGTGCAGTAATACTACATGAAGGCAGGCAGTCACATCTAACCAGAAATGAGTAAAGAAGCAACAACAAAAAATAAACTAGCGTCAAAACTATAAAGATATATTTTTTTTATTCTATCAATTTTAATGTTACAATTTCATCAGAAATCAGATTGAGCACTTTGTATTTTGGAAAAAAACAAGCTTTAATTGCTTTAAGGGTAGATTTATTTGTAGCTATTCACCCTGGAAAGCAAAGTGAACAGTGCATTGCTCAAGATTCTGGTCTTCTTCACTCTGTATGATGGAATAGGAGCAGAAACTCTGAGCTACTAGAATAAGATTAAGAACAAAAATGGTTAGAGTAACACTTTAACCATGTGCCATCACAGCCCAGCTGTACGCAGATGTTCATTCCAGCGAAACATGACAGCCAACACTATTTCAAGGATTTCCCACACTTTAAACAGTACATGTGAGAACTTATCAGCGGGAACAGCTTTGGAATAAAAACCTTCTCTAAACCAGAGGCTTCAGTGACCTGTGGATAGGAAACCATTGTCCTGGGGATGTCCGCCGCCTTTGACAACCACCAGCTGCTCCTCAACACCCTTACTGACCTTGTGATCTCTAGGTCTGAGCTCTGATGGTTCATCTACTATTGTTCCTGTCTAGTTCACATGTGTAGACCTTCTTTATTACATTCATGATCACATACTGTACATCATCATTTCAGGGTGACAGAATAATTGTTAGGGCAGAAGGAGCCAAACCTTTGGACTCAAATGATCTCCATTGAAGTTGGTCTTCAAGTTGATTAAGTGCATCAAAGCTTGCAGTCATTTAAAATGCTGCAGGATCATCAGATAACAAATATTTGAGTGAAAAAATGTGAAATATTGCATAATATTCCTCAGATGCCAAAGGTATTGATCAAAGTTCAGGTCTCGCCACCAATTTGCTGTTTCCAATCAAATCTTTGCCCCTTTGCGAAGCTAATTTAACAAGTTAACATGACAACGAACAAAAAAAATTCCTTTTCATTCAGGGTCCATAATTACAATATGTGATTATTCACATTGTCATAGTTTGTTTTTGGAGGATGGAGGCTGGAGAAAACGTGCGTGTGGCAATCATTAAGGTATTGTTTGGTTAAGGAAGCATCATTTGCGACTGTCGTGCAGGATTTAGCTACTAATTACTATGTACATTTAAGACTAAAAATATCTCAGAGGTGGCTGATTGTGTTACAGAGGTATACGTTGCTTGTTAATTGCTCAGGTTTTCATAAAGCCTGTTTTTATCTACAGATTGTCTGGTTGAAAATTTTCTGTTTACTTCAAAATAATTACCTGTCACACAAGCGGTCGAGTCACGGGGACAGTTTAACGTTCTCAGCAGATATAATTTTTCTTTAAGCGGGTGGTGTTGAAATTAATGCCCCCGCCCAGACACACGGTCGGCCCCTAGACAGCCGTTTGACCTCTGACCTTCCAATTGTCTTGTTGTTCCAGGGTAAACAGAGACAGAAGGCTGAATGTCTGTTGATCTAATGGCCTGTTTGCCTGCCTGTTATGCAAGATTCAGATTGTGTTAGGTTTACCAAAAAATGTTGGGACAGGATGATGGATACACATATAGCACATCTGACTCATGGTGGAGACCAAAATTTTATTTTATGAGAGATTTTTGCAAGATCACAACATTTTCATGTTAGCCAAGTAACCACAACCTTTTTTAACTATTCAGTAGTTGCTTTAAACAGATATTGTAGAAAGAAACAAATATTTAGAATTGAACATAAGAGTTTTGCAGAAACATCCATAATCAACCTTTTCGTCCGGCAATAGGGTTGAAATACACCAACAGGCTGGTTTGGTTTGGTATTTTTCAAAAAATTTACCATTTTATTTGATTTCATTTCGCAGATGCTTTTTTCCAAAATGAAGTACATCTGAGAGCTGATACAACGCAAGCAGGGATCTAGTCAGGAGAGAACAACACATGCAAATGTTTTGCATCTTAAGTGCAGCTCAACAAAATACAGTGTAATCAGACACCCAAAAATAAACACTGTACACTAGTGTTTTACATGGAAGTAGGGTTAGGCTTAGGGTTAAAAAGCCCCCTACATTTGCATCCAGGAGCAAAGAAAATGAAGACTTACTGGACTTGCCATCTTATTTTACTTCTACAGTTTGCAGTAAAAGTGGTAGATTTTGAAGCCCATATATTGCTACACACACTTCCCTCCCACTGCTAACAGGATTTTCTATCATGCATGGCAAATCAATAATGCACATTCAGTAATGTACTCATGCAAACAGCATACACTAGTAAAATTCAGTCCTGTACAGCAGTGGAAACTTGGGGGTTACAGTTTATCAACCTGCCCATGTGTCTGCCAAACCGTCACTCAACCAGCATCAGAGATAAAGAGAAGAAAACTTGTTCTCAGAATAGAATCAGCTGTTCTCTGCACTGTCAGATGCTCCTACTCTCAGGAGGAGCTCTACTCATCCGACATCGGCACAGATAAGACCAAGACTTCATTTTCAGGAGGAGTGATGTAGAGCAGCTAAATGAGGGTTACTACAGAATGGTCGAAAAGGTGCAGCATCAAGCCGAACAGAGCCGCGTACTGCCTCAAAGCCATATCATCTCTTCTTTGTGACTGACCTCTCGAAACACTTTCTGGTTCTGAGGTGAATGATTCAACCCCCCGCTAGCCCAAATCCTAAACCTCACCCTCCAGTGTTTAAGTAGAAAAAAAAAAAATCAAGAGAAAAGAGGAAATTAATTTTGTTTTAACTCCTTTCACCTTTAAATGTGCCCCTGGGTAGCCAGGAGGCAATGAGAAGTGAGGTTGGATGTGATAACAGCTATCTGCAGGCTTATGCTCTGCTGCTCTTTGCTCTCTTTATCCCACAATGCACTTCCACAATGACTGTTCAGGGGTCATTTGAGATATATTCAATGTTTGTATTGAACACTGGATGAAATATCCAAACATATCTGTCCAAAGAAAGCTTTTATAGCTGTTACTGAATGTGTTGTATCTTCAACTCGGCCTTAACTGTACTTGCTAACATGACATTTCATGGGTAAGGTTTATCCAAAGCGCTGCCATTGTCATGCATATTTTAGATATAGGTGACCCCAGTGGGAAACAAATCACTAATCCTGCCCTTGACAGAGCCGTGCTGGACCACAGATTAGAGTTTTATCACTGCAAACATTAAGGAAGGCCTGATACCTTCGGGGGGAAAATTAATCTGATTTAGTCAAATCTGAGATTGGTCTTTTTAGGTGACAAATTAAAAGACACTGAGGTCTCTTTAAACTTGTTGCCACATGCCACTGATTGTTTCTTGCATGGTGAGCTCCCACTGTAAATGATTTCCTGTCTCATATAGATTTATGGTAAGTGAACATCTGGTTGCACGGGATTTTGTGTCGGAATTTATAAGTGCGTGCGTCTATGCTGTTTCTAGCAGAATAGCATGTATCCTATTTCGTGTTGTGTTGTGTTTTGTGTATACATTAGCGGACATGAATGAAAAAGGAAAAAAGGTGGAGTAAATGAAAAGAAAAGGATCAACCGATAGGATCTCAAGAAAGAAGCCAGAGGTTGTTAAAGGTAATGAATCTATACCTGTGTCTGTGCAGCCATTGTCGCTTATAATTGCAGTGGTGTTCTTCAGCGGCTGAGAAATGCCAAAGAGGACCGCTCAAACAAAACACCTGCCCCTGCTGTTATTTTACGACAATATTTCCTCCCTGAAAAATCCCCTGTCTCAGCCTTTCACAGGCTTCCCTGCCAAGGGTGCAAGAAAGAAAAACATTTTTTATACTAAGAGAGAAGGGGTGCCACTTGGGAGACAAAGGGAAAAGTGGTGACATTATGACGCGCCCGCGATGCTAATTAAAATAAGAGAAAGAGTCCATTCAGCAATGTTTCACAGATACAAAACAATAAGCTTTTGTGTTAAAAGAGAAATGTAATCCATACTAACCCTGTGCGGGGTTTGTGTTGTGTGCTTGGCAACGGACATTCCTCCTTCAATGATAAGCTTTACAATGAAATGTCACTTTTCTGCCATTTCCGCAAGGATTCATGCTTCTGTGGTGGTGGGTTTATGCAAAGTGAAGCGTTTCACTGCGTTTCATTTTATTTCCTTTGCTTGTCATTTAAGCAGTTTGTTGTTGGTACCGTATATAAAACTCTTCTATGGCTTGTTGTCATTTAAGTCTCTGTTATCCAATTCAGCTTTGTCTTTGCTTGTCATCTTTTTTGAAGGAGATGATGTGTGATTTTTTTTTTTTTTTTTCTAAAGGCCCTTAGGGTTTGTTTTATTTCACGTCAAGAAAATTTATATTTTTGATGTGCCGTATCACTGAGCATGTAAATACTGTAAGCCAATCTGAACATTCGCCTATTTGGGTATTCTCAAGAATGCATTCTGTCAGTTTCTATCTTGTTGTCAGTCGCAGGATGAATGCATTAAGCAAGACTTCAATGTCTCTAAACTGTAAGACTCTGCCCTCAGTCAAGTAGGAGGCTCTGAATATTCTCTTCAAGCTATGTGTGGGCATATACAGTACAGGAAAGAAAAAACACAAACACCTGTAAGTGCGTAAATATATTGAGTCATTAAAAACAAAGACAATAAAAGTGTATAAGTCCTGACCTACTTGGCATTTTGGCACTTTGGAGAACCTTCCAGCTCACTGGAGGTGGAAATACGTTTCTATAAAGACTCAGTAATATTTAGATGTGGTGATTCAAGGGGGCATAAAAGGCATTTGACTTTCCCCTGCTGTTCATGAATCCACTTGCTGGTGTGAACATGGGGGCATTATCATCTTGAAATATGGAAACTTCATGAATGAAAAACACTTGCGCCATGGGGTGCACCTGCAAAATAGCCTTGTATTCCTTAGTCATTATTCCACCATGCAGAGGAATGACTGGACTTATGACTCCCACTAGATTGCTATGCATAAAGATCTACCTCCATGTTTAACTGTTACAACAGTCGCTATATAGACATACTTGAGGACAGTTTGTCAGTTTGGTCCAGACTGACAAAAAGACAGGAGCTAAAGTGGCCCGTTTCAGACAGAGGCCCAACTGAGGTGCTGCATAAACGGCCAGTATAAGATAAATACTGTGTTTTTTTTTTTTAAAGCTGTAATTCATGCAAAGATATTCCAGCAGAGCCCCAGAATAAAAATAGACCTGAAAATGTGCATGATACGTCCTCTTGAGTGAAAAAGCAAAAGCTTACAACATACAATTTGTGTTCTGAGACTATGAAGATCATGTTTCAATCCATCCATCACTGTTTGTAAGGTTGGATTTACACTTCTTTGGGTTTTGTGCTGTCACGATGTGTTCCTTTTGCTTCTCTTTATTATTATATTGGCTATTTCATGTGTCACAGTACAAAGACTGTATGGATTCACTAGTTTCTTTGATATGTCAGTGATGCAAATGCAATGATGGTTCGAATTGACAAGAAACTCTTGCTGCTCTGACAAAAGAACTGGGCCAATTTATACAGCAAATGATTGTTAGCATTTTCTTTTAGATAACTTGACGAATGAGAAAAGTGAAGTGTCCTCTCGTGTGACAAACTGTATTCATATGGTTAACAAAATGAAACTCTGACCTTTGTTCCTTTCAGTTTCAACCTGCCAACTACTTGTCCAACCTACTGAAAGTACATGCTGTATCAAAAAGAGGATGATTGACAGTAATGGCAGGTTCCAGCTGAAAGAAAAAGGTGTATTCAACTGCTAATAGTGCTCATACTGCCTTTTGTTCCTCATGGGGTGAAACTCTGAGGTGTCTAAATGTGCATGTGTCTAATTACTCCCTTTAAAATGAATATTTCAACTACAAAATATGCCTTCGTCAATGACTCTTAAAAGAAAAGGTCTGCCTTGAACAATCATTGAAATTATCGCCTGGAAATAGACATATTACAAAACACAAGTGCCTACCAGGAAAATGATCAATCTCGCCTGTGAAATGAGTGTAAAATACAAGATATGTACTAACCCACCCACAGAAAAGAAATACACGAAGAAGATGAGAATAAAAACAGATAGCAGGGTGTGGAGGTGGAAAGGGTGGAATTGATCAACCAATGCACCGACCTTGGTATAACGCCAGGGTCATGCAAAGAAGTTTTGAGTTAATTTTTAATTTTCAAGGAACATATTTCTTATTCAGCTCAAGTCTGTCTTCACTGAATGTTTTAGTTGCCAAACCTCAACCAAAGTTTTAGTCTAACCTTGACCAAACGTTGGTCTCCGTAGATTAATGTGCTCATTTTTGGACTTTTACGGGATTTTGGAACTGACAAACTAGAACTAGAAGTTGTTTTTTTTTTTGCAGCATAAAAATTCACAATTATTCTGACCGTGCTTCCCACTCATCCACCCTGAAGTCTACTGGCTATATTTGGCAAGGTGAGCTCCTACAGATCTATGGTAAGGTGAACACAGGGTGAAAGAAGAATTAAGAAAGCAAGACATAAGTGCTCCGGGGCTCCACAGACCTGGACAAAGCTGTAGGTGGTGGTGAACACTTGGTCAGACACACTCTCTACCTCCCTTTCTCCCTCTCTAGAGCAATGGAGGTGGGAGTGCATTTCCTTTTTGTACAAAAAACAACATATAAACAGCTTTTTCCTTCCTCTTTTCTTTCTAACTCAGTGTCTTTACCCCTTTAGGACACTGTAGGTAAACAAAATTTGTAATGTTTACTTAGTTGCAGTCACCAGGGTACTTGTCAGCAGTGGCTCCGGCTTGTTGCAGCATCAGGTACATCTGAGTGGTTGGTGGGATCTGAGGCATCAGGGAGGCTGCGATGGCGAGGAGGAGGAGGAGGAGGAGGAGGATGGGTGGGGTGGGGGTGGGAGGGTGCAGGGGAATCGATGCAAGGCTCTTTTAGGCTCAGTTCCCTGGCTGTGCAGCTGCTAGCAATTACCTGAGAGGGAGAGGAAAGGCTGTGAAGTAACCCAGCGCTGAAGGCCTCTTCTCGGCTCACACCCTGAGGCTCTCTAATTACTCCACCAAAAGCCTGAATATCTGTCAGAACCAATCAGAGGCAGCCAGGAAACAGGAACATGGCGAGGCATTCATTTGTTTGTGAGGCAAACACTCGCCAGGTACTTAGCACCGAATCAATGTTTGATTTATTAATGCGTGTATGCAGGTCAGGGAGCCGTGCTTTATTACGACAATTCTCCCACTTCACAACAAAAGCTGTGGAAAATAGAATTATTAGGTGCAATTGCTTTTGTTTTTTTTTATCTTCCTTTGCAGTAGTAAGCTTGGTTTTGAGCTAGTGAACTTTTAGTCACATGCAAGAATGAGACAAGTTCGTAAGGAGTTGTTGGCAAAGGGCAAAAAGTAAAGTTTGAAAAAAAACAAAAAACACAAGAGGTGCTTCTTCTAGATGATAATCTTCATTTCTGCATCCTCTCCCCGACTCTCCTTTCCTCCCCCTCGTCCTTTTCTTCATCTTCTTCGCAGGATTGGCTTTGGAGTGCGGCCGTCCCCCCTGCCATATGCTTGGCGCCGCTCGTCTTTTAGAACCACTTTGTCACTCTCCCCAGTTTGGAGGTAGACTTTGAAAGTGATGTCGCAGGATGCAAAACACCCAGGGAAGGTGGGCCAACACCAGACAATGATTAATACTGCTTTCAGCGATCTCCTTGAAGGAAACTGAAGCATCATTGCATCGCAGTAGAATTACTTTAGCTTAGAAGGTAGGAGGGGACAGACGGGGGAGAGGGTGAGAAAGCAGAACCATAATTCTTTGAATCACCATATACGGATGTTTTTTAATTAAAATGTTCAGTGAAAACACATTATTCACAACCTTGAATTGCACGGGCAAAACTTATACTTTATGCATTGGGGGGAGGGAGGAGTGTGGAGGGGGGGACGTGTTGAGACTGTCACATTCACGAAAGCCTCATCTTGATTTCCATGCCATTCCTCCAAGGTTGAGCAGGTTGTTTTGCACCTTCCATTTGAGTTACAAAATGATAAATGATAAGAGTAAATGTCCACACTTTTCTTAACTTTCAGTGTTTGAGAAGTGTGCACACGCTGAGGCGCAACTGTTGGGGATTTTGGAGTTGGAGGGAGGAGAGTTTGTTGAGGAATGTCGGGTTGTGCCGGGTTGTGCCTGTGCATAAATGTTTGCAGTGATGATGATGTGTGGTGGAGTCTCCCCGCAAGGCCTGGTCACTTTGACCATGAGGCCAAGGATCATGTGTTCTCAGCGGCTGGCTAATATGTACTGGAACAGTGAGTCGCCCTCGTTAATAGAGGCCTAATTAAGACTAATAGAGCACAATGGTGCAGGTCTACTGAGGGCGCCCTGTGACTCATGCCTCCTCTGGGAGGTGGGAAGGTGTTAGCCTGCTTTCTTCAAGGACTAAGGAGTAAATTACACCTTGAATTTCAGTGATGTGGTGGAATATAACTCAATTATTGGAAATATAATCTTACTTGTACTTTACTTGAGTACTTCTATTTCCACGCTTCTTATACTTCACTAAAATTCAAATGTAAATATTGTTCTTTCTACTTCTTTACATTTATTTGACAGCTACAGTGGTCAGATAAAAATATAATGTCAGCTTGGAGACGACAAATTTCTAAATTGCAAAAATATCAGTAACACTTGTGTGAGAAACCTCCACTTTACCTCTAAACTACAACTTTTTAATAGAAAGCCTGTGTTAGCTTGTATGTCTGTTTTTCAGCGTTTTGGAAGAGCAACACCAAATTGCTCCCTTTATGTAACTTTTTGAATCCAGGATTTTTAATGAAGTATTTATGCATTGTTGTATTACTACATTTACTTATGTAAAATGATCTAAATACTTCTTCCAGCATGGGCTAATTGAAGAGCTGTGGGCTTCTTATTCTACATGACTGAATGAGCTGTATTACAGTTTTGAAATGGAAGTATTCCTACTATTTGATTTTTATCGAGTAACTATGGTAATCTATGCAGTTAGGAAAGGAAAAGAGCTGCAACTGACTTTTATCCCCTTTTTGAAAGTGAGAAAAGATTTGGGGGGATGAAATGGCAAAGTGATAAGACTTATGAATGCCTGCTTTTAGGGAGTAATAAGGAAGATCATTCTGAAATGAGTGCTGATTAATGCATTTTGACTGTGGTGAGGACTTAAAAATAAAGACAGAGAAACAAAGAAAGTCATGACTCATTCTTTTTCTATCCTGCACACACACACACACACACACATTTATGCACGGAGAGACATTCCCACACTCAATAAAACTACCTTTCTTTCGTATAGCAATTTATCTGAACTAATTAGAGGCTGCAAGTATCCCACAGATGAAATCTCAGTTAGTACCTACCATGCAAATTAAAGCAACGCAGCCCCATACTCCATTACACATATCATTATAAACTCTGCCCCACTTCAAAACCCCTGCTACCAATAATCAATCTTACCATGTTGGGAAATAAAATGCAAAGCGCTGAATTAACAAGCAGGCGTGACAGGCTGATTATTGATTTAATGTCAGTGGCTGGCTGGCACATGCATCTCTGAGGCACAGCACACTATTAAAACGTCCTAACTAGGGTAATTGCATTAGACACCTTTTTATACCACTTTGTGCAGCTAATCGGCATGTAATAAGGAAAGAGAAGAGACAAGAGCAGAGTGATTCGCTGAGTCAGTGGCCGTGTGATGTCATGTCTGGAGGTGGAGGCAAAAAAAAGGAAGAGAAATGGCAACAGGAGAGGGTATGACAAGTTTTTTTTCCCCTCTTCTATAGGGAAAATCAGGCGGCACTTGGAATAACAAATCATTCGTTTTGACTCAGCGTCTTACTGATGATGTTGCAATGTTTTGTTGAGTCATTTTATGCGGCAAGAATGGAATAAGATTAAAAACACCGAACACTAATGCAGCCTGAAAAAGAGAAAAACTTTGAAGAGGAACTTCACTGCTATAAATATGATTTCTTAATGTAATGTAGTAGAAATGTGCAATTATTTTCAAAATTGGTGCCCTATGACTAGAAAATACTGAGAAAAAAGGCAGTAGATAGGGATAAATCCTACAATAATGAGATTTCATTGCACATGGTCCCGTCCAAAGCTACTGATGTTGTGTTTACAGAACGCAGGTGGCAAACATGTTTCAGAGCTGAGCAGCCAGTTAGTTGAGACAAAGTTAGTATATCTCTTTGACTGAGGCTTATTTTCATTTACAAAAATGTTTTTCCCTCATTATGTCCGGATATTGTACTGGTGTGCAAGGATCATAAAACAAACTGCACATCGGTGGATTGTTAAAAGACCTCTGAGTCTGTAGTCTTCATTTCAGCTTTGTTTGGGAAACAATGGTGGACAAGGGAGAGTAAAACTACAGAACAGAACAGAACGCTGTTTCTTTTATCGTTACGGACAACCAGGATCTAATTGTGCTAAAGCTGTATGCAGCTTCGTAAGTTACAGCTAACACACAGTCGCTGTTGATACTGTTCTGTGTTTAGAGTCGGCAAAGTCTGATATAATATTCTGTCAGAGATCAAAGTCGGGTTTACCGAAGTTTTAAGTTCTGTCGATCCTCCCCGCCACCGGTCGATGCTGCAAAGCCACTCCACCTGATGCTCAAAATTATCTGGGTTGTTGTCAGTGGAATCAGAGAGTTTATCCAAAAGAAACTCAGCACCATGAATTTGTTGCGGTGTTCAGTTCTGTCTCCATCGTGGTGCATCCGCCACAGACATCACACCAGTCATCACCATGCACCGGCCGATGCTGCTAAGCCTCTCCTGTCTTTCAGCTGCGGCTGTAATATAGCTCCAGTGCTTGCTTCTTCCTCCATACTCTTGTTGTGATATTTGGCCTCGTAAAAAATAGTGCCATAGCCTATAAATTTATGTCGTAAAAGCAAAATACATTTTTAGATTGGGCTTTTCTTTGCACTTGAGGCTCAAAATTCTCTGGATGGTTGTTGGCAGAATCACAGAGTTTTGTCCAAAAGAAACTCAGCAGCTGTAGTTTGTGTGTCAGGTTGCAGCTGTAACATAGCTCTGGTAGTCGCTGCTAAATATATCTTCCAAACAGTTTGTGTCTGTTTGTGTTTGTTTTTCCTTGTGTGTTTTGTGAGACCCCTCGTTAACAGTACTTGAAGGCACCACTACAAAAAAATGAGGAAAAATAGTTTGTATTCCAAGGCTTCTCCAAAAGACTTTTGGAGGAAAGTTTAATGTCATTTATATATAGGTACTACTTGAACTTCAACTTGAAAATTGATGAAGTCGTAGTGTTTAAGCTATTTTTATGAAATTCCAGATGATTTATTCTTATATCTTGAGACTGGGCTGGAGTCTAGGGACATCAGGTATCAGACATGAGGCACCAGAATTAGGGAGAGAGAGGTGGCAGATTCCACAAAAAAGGAATTATATTTTCACATGAACTTACTTAGAATATGCAAAAGGTCTAAGCTAAATAATTCCTACAAGTGTATATGCTAAAAAGACCCATTTGTAATTTATTTCTATCACTTCTAAATGCTTAAAAATCTTCGCTGCATATGGTTGTAACAAGTACAGTATTTGCCTGCCAGGGTCGAATCTCAGGACTGAAATACCCTTCAAACTGCGGCACTTCAGCAGCTTGACTACGCTCCAGGCTTGGACCGCTTCTTGTCGGTCCCTGAATGAAGACGTGAAACTTCATTATAGACCCCCCAGTGAGGCCTGTGAGGGGGAGATAGCGAGAGAAAGGAGAGAAGAGGGGGTGGCCAGGTGCCAGGTGCTCCCTGTGACGGGACACCCCATTGCCACGGAGACACGGGTCAGGGGGCATGCGGGGGTGGGGGGTGGGGGGGTGCTCGGGGAGGGCACGTGCTCTGAGCTGCGGGGCGGCCGGGCTTTGGCATGAATTACCCGCCCGCTGTGCCGCTGCTTTGGGGATGCTGGAGGAGAGGTCACGTACTCAGTGGCCCTCAAACACACACACAGGCTCTCTCAGCAACAACAACAAGGCTCTGTGTGCGCCCAGCTAGTCACAACAGCTATTCTGCATTTAGCACAAATACAAGTACACACACACGCACACACACACACTTGGAGAGGATGAATTAGGTCAGCTTCGTTGGTCAAACAGGACGGACATCCGCAGCAGGGCACTAAACACAAATTATTCTCACTAGAGTGCCTTTAATATCAGAGAGGAAAGGGACAATCAGTGACTGGACCTCCTCCATTTAGACTGTCCCGCAGCTCAGTGTGGCGCCACATAAGGCACCTTGTCGAAAGAGCACCTGGACACAAGAACACTCAAACAAATAGAGTAAACTACAGTACACAGCACTGCACTCTAGTTTTTTTTTTTTTCAAGGTTTATGAAGTGTTAGATGAAATATAGCATTGAGTGTGTCAATGGAACATACTAGTAATCATAAATACCTAATGCTTTAGTTCCTGTCTATTAAAAGATCAGTTGGGAGTGATAGCAGGTTTACATTTGCATATGGATTGTGGTTTAAATGTTGAGCATCTCACTGTCTGACTTTAGTAAGAGTGTTGTAAAAGTGTTGACCTTTATTGTAATTCAGGGGGGGGGGGGAATAAAAACAATAAGGACAGCAACTTCTGCTTAATAATAACAGTGGATCACTGCGTCACAGCTGGTGCAAGAAGGGCAACAGGAATACAGGGGAAGGAAAGACCAAAATGTAGACATCTGAGGCAGAGCTTGATGCAGTTCAATGATTTAATACTCAGAACTGGAGGTGCAAAGGTTAAAGGGATAGTGAGGCAGGCAAGGGTCAAAACCAGGGAAGGCAGCTCAAACAAGCAAACAAATCTAACAGGCAAGAATCAAAACAGGCACAACAGATGAATAGAACACAGAGCAAGACATGAAGCGCATAGCAACTTAACAATCTGGCATAGAAGAATGGAAGTGGACTGGTATAAGTAGTGAGTGGCTGATGAGCGAATGAGTGGCAGGTGAGGAGTGGGCGGAGTAGGCCAGGTAACTGCAGGACTGATTAGAAATGGGTACAGGTGTGTAGATGGGGGGAAAGTCTGAGGGCATCTGGTGGACAGCTTGAGGATGGCAGGTCCGGGGAGTTGGAGGAAAGTATAGCCTGGGAGAAGTGACTACTGGCTAGAGACAGAGAGCAGTGCGGAAGGGCTGGGGATGAAAGAGCGTGGCTGCGGAGAGGGACCGAGGAGCAGATTGTGACACACTGAACCTCCTCCTCAGCATGACACTGCTGCTAAACTGGAGGTTTGTTTTCGCCAACGGTACGTGATGATCCCACTCTGGCGGAGGAGGGCTGGAGAGGAAAAGAGAGAGAGAGGCCAGTCCGCACTGTTCAGTGCTAATCAAAGGCCAGAGGCTTCTGCGTCTGCCTCCAGCCGGTTGATTGCCAGAGACCCTGGATCAGTGCCTTCATCATCTGACAACCTGTGAGAGCGACTCATTCATTCAATCCTCTCCTACACACCGCCGGGACCTCAACAACACCTCACAGCGTAATGAATCAAACGCTCTGCCAGGAAAACACAAACCCCCGGATAAACACACACACGCAAGTGCGCATGTCACACTAATGATTGTCAGTGAAGACAAAAGAAAGTTTGCTGACGAGTTTATGACTTATTCTAAAAGGGGAAGAGACGTCGGTTGCGTTAGCAGATGGATGCACAGCGGTAACATTCTGCCGCAACGTTTCTTTTGATATCTAATCACGGCAGACGTCAACAGCGCCGTCCTTATTATTGCGGTAATGAAAACCGAATCAGTCTCACACGGATTAATTTGTAAAAGAAAAATAATTAAGACAAAGGTCCTGTATCAAGCAGACAAATCAGAAAGACAACAAAGTATGATGCGTGACAGTTTCCCTGAGTCCTCCTGCGGTGATGCAGGCCTGTCCTTTGTGTCATGACTAGTTGCTCTCTGGCATTAATCAGAGCGTCGTCCAATCTTGTTAGGCGGAGCTGGGAGATGATAGGGAGACTGCAGGTCTTTAATCAAGGTTAGAATAATCTGTGATGGTAGCTGATTATAAACCTGATCATCAGCAACATATTGTCACCTCCTAATCATCCAAATAAACAGAGAGAGACCTGCCCTCAGCCCCCACGTGGAGGAATAAATTACATGCACACACACACACACATAAACACATGAGTCTTACACACGCCTACATGCATATGCAAACAGTTGCATTCTTGCCCACACACATAGGCTACACACAGAATTTGATCAAAAATACACACAGGAGCTTGAATGTCTACACGCGTGCACGCCACGATACGCAATCTGCAGCATGCAGCACTTTTACATCAAATACTTTCAATGCAAATACCACGTTTTATGGTGCCTTTTGAAATTTCTTGCCTCTCAGCGATTGAGAAATGATTGCAGCTAAGAAACCCCAGCTTGAAAGACATCCATCAAGACAGCAGATAAACAATGAAACGGCCCCTCTCAAGTCGATGATAACCTCAACTTCTTTCTAATCTACTTTCATGTGCTTTGTCTCCTTTTTTTTTTTATTTACTCCCACTCTTTTATTTCACCTCTCACGGGGTGAGCCTCTCCTCTCCTCTCTCCTCCTCTCTCTCTCTCTCCCCCCCCCCTCCCCTCTTCCAGAAGCTCATTACCTTGGGGCCGAGTCTCGGCTGTTTTCAACACAGCAAAATTATAACACGAGCGGCGACGGCACTCGTTAGCAGCCTTGTCAATCATCGGAGCGGGCAGGGGGAGAAGCAATCGGCGCCGGGGTCAGCGATGAAGATGTACATTCTCTATTCATCCATCACATCTTCCGGGAAATCAATTTACACCGCATCAGCGTCACAGTGCCTCAACAACAGCGGTGATATGAAAGAGGAGGGAAACAACTTCTGAGAGAAAGACAGAGGAGAGTGGTAGATTCGTTTAGATACAATCTAATAAACGTCAGTCATCTTGTGTTTTTTTTTCCCTCTGTCACCCCCAGGTAACCTGAATTCATTGTCCTCCAGTGTGCAATTACTATTTGCTAATAACTTTTTATACATTTATTGTGATGATGAAAAAATAGCTAAGCATTAAATAGCAACCAAAGAAAAGCTAGTTATCAACGTGTTTATCCTCATCCCACTGTAAGTTACTGAACCCAATTCCTTCAACGTGCTTTCACTTTCCTGTCCCTCTTCTTGTCCCGTTTACTTATGTATTCTCTTTGGGAGGTGGCAGGTGACAAGGCAGAGATTTGGGATGTTGCCTCCGCTCACATTAATGTAGTTGTTGCTTTCTTGCAGGTGTCAGCTTCATGGTTCATTAACGGTGTTTGGTTTGGGGAAACCTGAAGAGAAAGAGGATAAAAGACGAAAAAGACAGGTAGAGATGGAAGGGACTCGGCGGCGAGGAAAGTAATTGGCAACATAAATGAAACCTGGTGTCGCGCTGACACTGTCCACGTTAGTAGACTGCAGATGAAAACGCCTTTGAACGGTAATTCTGTGCTGGACATGCAGGCTTTGAGAAAACCTGAAATGTGAGGTGAGAAATAGTCAAGTAGAGGGAAGTGACAAAGCAAGAGAAGGAGGACGGAGTGCCAGTTTGTGTGCATGGAAGCATGTACGAGTGTGTGTTGCCAGAATTGTGTATTTGTGTGTGGGTGCTTTCATTCCAGGAGATGTCATGCTGTTTGAGCAAACGGTTCTCCGTTAAGGCCATCCACCGCCTGCTGCCGGCGCCGCCACCCCTGCTGTACCCAGCCAGCCTCGTGCCAACGCCTCCGACACGGCAGCCGCCAATGCCAGGAGCCCGTCTGCCCCTCATCTCAGCAGAGCAGATGTCACTCAATTGCCCTCCACCTCCCCCTGAAAAACACCACTACCGCCACCATCCCCTCCCTCCACCACCCTAACAGGCAGCCGTGCCGGCGTGCCAAGCAGGCGACACCCGACATGTGAAGAGAGAAGGGTGGCGGGCATATCGACGGGACGGCGGGGGGGGGGGGGGGGGGGGGGGCGGAGGGGCGGGTGGCAGGCAGGAATGCACAGCGTGGGAGCGTTGTAGATTTTTCGCACTCCCTCCATCGCCTCTTCTCCCCCCCCCCCCTCTGCCCCCAAGCCACCCACTCACCCACCTCTCCCTTACAGACACCACCACTACGCACATGCCACATGCACTGGCACATAAACACATGCACAGCTTACCCCCCCTCACCCCACCCTACCCCTTTGCAAAAAGAGACACACTTTCCCCTCTTTCTCCCGAGATGACACCCCCTGCAGGCCTTTGGAATATTCTAATTCTGTTTCCTAACTCTTATTATGTGTGGAGTGTGTGACATGTGAATTGTAATTAGTCGCTCTGGGGTGAGCAGAGAGCGAAACCCCCACCTTCCCCAAAAAAAGAAAAGAACCAAAAAAAGAAGAAGAAAAAAAAAACACTGGAGGGCGAATAATCTTTCCAAATACCCCGTCCAATTTTAACCCCCCAATCACCACCTTTGATTTTCTCACATAGGTGTACGCACACACTCCCTCAGCCCTTCAAGCGCTCTTTGTTTCCCCTTCCGGCGCTGATCCGAGGCCATTCACCTCCTCGCACATGCTACCTCCCTCTACCTCTCATCCATACAGTAGCTTTCCTCCTTCAGACCGCCGTGGATCTTATCTGCAAGGGAGGCCTGTATCAATAACCCTGCAGCCTCCACTCCTCCACTACAAAGGGCCCAGGCGACAGGGGCTAGCTGTAGGGATGGAAGATAATGGGATTGAGGTGGTACTTAAATCTCAGCGAACCACGGCAGCTCAAGTAATTAGTGGATGGGTTCCATACTGGGGGCGCTAAGCAGAGCTAATGCTACCCTGGGCTCTGCTGCTGGAGCAAAATTAGCAGTATGGGAATGTGTGGAGCTATCACACGGATTATCTGCCTCGCTCGCAATGCTCCGTTTCTGCCTCTGTCTCTCAATCTTTCTGTCATCCCGATAGAAGCTCCGACTGTACTCCTCAAGCTCAGCGCTCGGCTCTCCAAGAAACCCAAACCCATGAACGCAACAGAGAGGGGGGAAAAGAAGAGGAGAAATCAAGCTGGGGAGAAGGTGTGGGGGGGGAAGGAGGGAGGGAGGGGATGGCGAGGAAAGGGGATTGTAATTTCACAGCAGTGTCAGAAGAGCCAGCCGAGGCCCTGTCTTTCTATTGAGGCTTCATTAGGGCGAACAATGGACTTCCCTGCCATCTAATTAGACGAGGTTAATGAGGAGAGGAGGGCCCGGCCGATCCCCACCGTGCATGCTGTGTCACGGGCGGGGGGGGGGAGGTGGTCAAGGGGTCCTGGGGGCGTGAGGGTGCGACGGGAGGGTCACCTCATAGCAATCTTACAGATTATTGCGTATTTGATATGGAAACAAGGTACAGTGTCTGGGCTAAACGTGCTCCTGAGTGGGACAGAGTGTAAACTTCATCTAAATCAGACTGCAAGAATAAATGAACTTTATTGATCCCTGAAAGAGAAAGTTGGCTTATACAGATGAAAATGGGAGTAGAAGGTTGATAACAAAGCATATATGTGATATATGATGCTAATACATTTTTTGTATTAGTTTTGCAATGTGATTCATCATGCAGAGAATGGCAGAGACTTTTAACAAGAGAACATTAGTGAGTCAGTCAGTTTGTTTCTTTAGCTGCAGCCGTCACCTTCCATCTCAACATTAGATTTTTCTAAGTTTGCAGCTTTAAAAATACACCGGTCAGTTTCCAGGAGCTTAATCTTTTCAGTGATGCTTGTCTTCACTCTGTAACACATTTTTCTTTTCTTTTTTTTTTTTTTTTTTTAAATTCAAACGATAGCACAGAGAATAATGCTCCCTTGCAGGGAAATAGCCAGCCCAATTCCAGCTGCACTGTACCTTTCAGTGAACCCTTTAAGACTTGGCTTGTTGCACAGTCAGCCAGTCATTAAAGGCTGCATTCTGCATCCTCCATCCCACTGGCTATTGAAATTCATGGGTCAAAGGAGCAGCTCACCAAGATGTTATCAGATGAAAAAACTGATGGCTATGAAATGGACCAGATATTATTTTTAAATTCATTTTCCCTCCTTGTTTTGTTTAAATAATGACAATATACCGTATGCAGGGATACAAAATAAAAAATAAAATCAAAATTTAGCAACTGTTTGACTAGAAATCAACTTCCCTTTCAAGCTAATGCAAGTCCATAAGCATCCTTGTGTGTGTGGATGCGGTTTGGAGAGCGTTCAGGAGTGAAGGGGTCAATCACTGAGGGCAGTGTTGCTCTAAAAACTCCCTATTTATTGCTCCAGAAATCCTGTCTTCATGTTTACACATTTTGAATGTAGGAAAAAGAGAGCACTGGTATCAGATACCCTGAGTTGAGGTATAAAAGTTGGATCTGTGCAGTTAGATTCCAGATAACAGGTTGGTTTTTTTTTCATCCCTTATTCCAGTTTTAATCACTTGTACACACAAACAGGTTAGAAGAATCACATCACACCCACAAAAGAAAAACGAGGATGATAAACAAACTAGAATCAGCTTGTTAACAGAGTTATAAAACCTCAACAACAACAGCAGATCGCCTCACCACAGCATGCAGCCCGTGACGTCATTCGCCATTAAGAATACAGCTAATTAATCAGTTAGGTGTAAGAGAGAAGGAAAGAGGCGCCTGTGTGAATTCAACATTAGGGATGCGGCAGACGAGGGAATAGGTTTATGTATAGATAACAACAGATAACAAGCTTGTGTTGAGAAACAGAGAAGAGTGAAACTTTAGGAAATGCTAATCTCTGTGACAGAACAGCTGGTATTTAATGTATGGCGTCGACAGTGAGAAGCAAACTGTAACATAAAAAAGGAAAGAAGATGCTGTTTCTGGGGTTTGGTAATTCCATAGTACCTAAAAAAGGAAATGAAGAAGCCATGCAGGCAAACTATATTTTAATGGCTTCATTTTAGTGTTAATATTAGTCACATCTTTGTTTTCATGAGTCCAGGTGTTGCTTTGTAACACACAACGGGATATCCATTTCTTAACACTGAGCAATTTACCATTTTTCTACACAAAAACAGCCCTTTTCAAATGGCACCGCAGTGCATTACAAGAGATCCGAGGTAGCCTCCGCCTAAGCCGCCGGCTAGCGGCGTGGCTTTCTAAAATGGGACACGAGGCCTTACTCTGCCGATGTGTGTTATGTGATTTTTGTGAATTGTGAGGCAATTTTGAGATTAGAAAAACAACGTTATCACCGCACATTAGTGAAACCAAGAGATTACTCCTGCAACAGCGTGGAGGCAAGGTCTCGTTTGGACACATACACATACATACGCAGGCAACATCTAGTAATGTGTAGGTCGTGGTGTGCAGTAATAACCATAATCACAGTTGCTGTTAGGCTAATTTCAGATACATTTTATGTGCTCAGGGTAGCAAAAAAGGCATTTTACTACTAGATAGATAGATAGATAAATAGATAGATAGATAGATAGAGAGTCTTCTGATATTCTGCAGTTTTACACAGCCTCAGTCTCAGGTCTTTTCATTTGCCCATAGAAACGACTCCGCTGAAACTGACATGCGCGAGAAAATTTTAATCAAACAAACCCATTTCTCCTCAACAGCTAAACCAAACAAACGGGCCTCAACTTTCCCATTCAAGTCAGAATGACAGCGTAACACAACACAACAGCGGCGAACGCAGCGTTCTTTATTCAGGGAACGTCAGCCGCGCGCTATTCTGTTGAAAATATCAACTTCAGATGTTGAGGGGAGGAAAAAAGACGGGCGTTTTGTCTGCCTTTGTTGGTTTGGGCTTGATATGCCGCGTGAGCCTTTCAAGCCATTTGTTAGACTCAATTTCTTCCTCTGTTACATCTGCAGATTACGTTTCAAGCAAACAACCAGCAACATGAAGGCACAGAAGCGCTATTATGGTGAGAGAATGACAACTTGCATAGGCAGAGAGCAGGAGGAGAGAGGAGGAAACACAAGAAAAGGATGAAAAAAAAAAAGAGCTGATGTAAAGAAGGCTGGGGAGATTGGAAAGAGGCGGAGATAGAAGTGATGAGAGACTACAGTGATGGGATGTATATGTGTGTGTGTCTATTGTAAATCCATGCGTGCAGGTTATGCAAATAAAAACACTTTGATTCTCTGGCCTTAGACATAGTCTCCCTCTTATTGTTTTCTTTTTTCTTAACTCTCCCTCTTAGTTTTGTGCCTCTCCAACAGTTTTGTTCATGAAAAAGTGTTTCAGCTAAACTTGAAACAGTTGACAGCTTTCAGGTAATCTAAGGATGTGTTCATATGCGAAGTGTATTCTTTGTGCTTGTTTTACACATGAAATCATATATGGGGGTTGACCACAACATGCTCAAGATGCATCTGGGTACTGTAAAACTTTTTCAGTAGACAAACAATCACAGTACAACATTCGGTGGGGAGTCTGACAGTTTCATAATCACAAATAAAGAGAAAAAGGAATTCAAGCAGAAAGATAATCTTTGTTAAAAAAAAAATTACTACATGGCTATTATGAGAAGAAGAAAAAGCTGAGTGGTATTAGTAGTGTTGGCGTCTACCAGTTTCCATGTTAATGCTAATTCCATGCTAATTAGCTTGTTAAGTGGTACAGTTGGCACAAGCATGACCCTGTTGTTTCAATGCTTGTTTTGTCATATCAGCAAAAAAAAAAGCTTTTCTAGTAAAAAACAAAAAAAAAAGAACACACTGGTGACAAAATCATGAGGAAAGAACAGAGGTGGATGATATAATATGCTTGCTAGCAAGTAATCTGGGCTACATAGTTCGCCTAGCTAATCTTCAAAGTAGCTCTACTTTCCTTTAGTTATCAAATAGTTAACAAGCCATCTTCCCTCCCAAAAACACTATTCTTACAGTTCTTGTAGCATAAAATTTCAATATAGAATCAGCAAATCTCCAAAGAAAGCAACACTTAATTTCAAGTTGATGCCTGATTTTCCTCTCTTATCTACAGAGACAATCAGAATGGCCGTTTTGACTGAGAAGAATTAGAGAAGAAGTGTGAAGTTATTGTATATCTGTTCCTCAAGAAAGTTGAGGCTCACATTTCTTTTCCACAAAGCCATTATTGGCAAAGTAAACGCATGAAGAAACAGACTCAACTGTTCTATCTCGGGTCATTGAGAAGGGTTTATTTCATGGCATCCTATACTTGATGTCCTTTTTTGTAGATGATCATCTTGCAAGGAACCAAAATAAAGAAATTTAGCAAAGCTGCAATGTGGGCAGTGAAGACAACCAAAAGCTACCTTTACCTACTACCTAACTTCAACTCCACCAATCAGGCACTTGAACACCTGTAGCTCCACCCACTGAAGGGGTGACTCAACCAATGAAATTACTGCTCCAGCAAGCTAGTATTTATTTCATGTGTAAGGAGCAAATTTGCCTGAAAATAATGCAGTTAAATCATGCTACACCAATGCTACTGAGCAACATCTTTGCCTAAAAACTGAACAACAGAAAATCCTAAACAATTACGAGGTATTTGGTACCTTGTCTATCTCCATGTTTCTTTTAACTATTTATTGTCTTTCATCCTTATTCTCTCCTAATGCCCCCCCCCCCGTGTATACTTTAATACCACAGCTGGTTGTACCTGTGACTCAGAGCTTATTTTCTGACTATCATCATTCACATTAGGTTATATTTTTTTAGAAAAAAAGTCACTTGAGGTGTCACTTTAAATTTCCCAGATGAAACACTGTAGCCTTGTTTATCCCGCTGCTGTTTTTTTGTGTGTGTGTGACAATGACATTGCTGCATTTTAGACGCATACATTGTTTTCCCAATTAAATTCCATAGCAAGTAGCACAATTTGACCATTATAGGATACCGATGGGAACACCTTGTTATGTCAGGAAAAACACACGTCCTACTATCTTATGATAACACTGGGATTAACAGGACTTTTTCACCCCTAAATCCTGAGACGGGATTTATCAGCGCTCCCTTTTGTTCCCTCACAAATTCATTTCTCCTACACATGTTTTATCACCATGTTTTAATCACTGCTCCTCTTTATTTTTGTTTTTTTTATCACAAATAAACAAATTAAACCGAAACTCAGACATGAATTTGTCATCCTGATCTTGCTTAAGCCTAATTGGGCTAGCTAGGGTCAAAACACAATCTTACCTAATTAAGAATCAGATATTAGCTTTGGTGTGATCTCACCCAGGGTGATAAATTTGCTCTGAATCTCTGAGATGTGTTGTTTTTGTGCTTTCGGGCTCAGAACATGCATCCCTCACAAGCATGTAAGAAAATCCTCAATCCCAGCAAAAGTGAGACCAAATCCTGTTCCATATTCCATAGCTCTACATGCTATGAGTGTGTACACTTCAATAAGGAGGATCACTTGCCACAGCACAGTAGACTGCTGACAAGCCCTGTGTTCATGCTATTCAAGGCTCGACAGCAGCACACAGCTTTAACCTAGATCGCCATCTAGTGATCATGTTCAGTACGACTGTTCTGACGCCACCGTCAAACTCAACACACACACACATGTTTGTGTTGTAACAGATCGAAGAAATGTTTACTATCAGGAAGATGTCTATATAGGATTTTTTAGGTAGTTTGCTTTTAAGTGTGTTCAAATGTAATTGCAGCAATCAGACATGTTTTCTAATCAACAAGGAATAAAAATGTTTTCTCTAAGGTGCATTTATATGGTCATCTCATGAATAGCTGACTGTGAGGATCAATACGTTCTCGCTGCTTCTGGTGACAGTTAAATTGCTCATTTCCACCAATGGTTTTCCAGGAAATAAACAATGACACTTAAGTTGCAACTTGCATGCGATTATGAGATTCATCTGCCTCCTGATAGCTTGTTTTCAAGTTTTGTATCATTTCAATACAGCCTTGTCTCTTCAAAAATATTCAGTGATTGAGAAATGCGACCTCGTTTTCGACTTTTTGTCAATGCAATTTTGAACGTAAGCCTTGAATTTAAGTGAAAACATGAAAATCAACAAAAACTCTTTAATTTATTTGGAATGTAATCCTTGAATTTGAGCTAAGACATGGAAATTTGTATATTTAGTTCTTGACATAATAAATTTTAAATGCTTGTGAGCAATTCAAACCACATGTATAAAGAAGAAGAGAATGTCTGTGCCTTTTCTCAATGTTTTTATGTATATGTGTTTATTCCTGTATAGTGGATGTTTACCCGAGTGTATGTATATATGCCTTAACTGTATTTATGCACATGTGCAGCTATACCTCTGTGTGTGTGTGTGTGTGTGTATGTCTGTGCGTGCGCACGTGCGTGTGTGTGCAGAGGCCATGCGCCTCACCTCTCTATAATGAAATCATACGGGTCAGTAAGGCCGGCAAGGCTCGGGCAGGTCACCCAACAGATCGGAACTAAGCTGCTTTGACCCGGCCTGGTACTGCATGCCAAACACACACACACACACACACACACACACACACACACACACACACACACAAACACACACCATACACACTGCTTACAGCACAATGGAACCACTGTACAGAGGGGAGGGTGTGTGGTAATGATTAAAAAGCAAAGCCAAGCTGTTACACACACACACACAACAACAACAACAACCAAACAATGCACGGATTCACACAAACAATTGTTTTCTTTTTTTTTTTTTTATTTCGCTCCAAAACTAATAAAAACCTATCAGAGAAGATGTCCTTTAAAGAGGGTTTGAAAAATTACATCAGGAAATTAAATCAACAATAGAAGTGATCAAAGTTGCTGTAGTCTGTAAACACTGAAATGCTACATTAGATTACACTACAGCAAGTTGTGTTTCAGCGGAGTTATTATAGAGAAAGCTTTAATCATTTCTCTTCTATTAGCTGCTGCTCGTATCGCCCAGGGACTTCCATTAGAATTAAATTAAACAGTGGAAATGTAAATATTGACAACATATGCATAATTATTTATTCCACAAGCAACAAGATCAGAAAATTATTGCAACAGCATCGTGTTAATATGAAAACAGAAAGATTTGCATTTGTGGGTAATAAAAATGCAAATCACATTACAGAACAACAAATATAATAATAATAATAATAATAATAATAATAATAATAATAATATAGTAGCATTCAATGGAGCCCCCAGAAAAATGTCAAAATTTAGGAAAAGTAAATATAGTGTATCCATAAATTTGCAAATATAATTATACACCTCCCACCTGCCATCCACCTGTGACCTTTGCATTCTATATTTTCAGTCTGTCAGAGGTCAAAGGTCAACAACTCCAAGACGGCAGTCCTCTGGAAGCTGTCCCTTTTTTTAAAGAGGATAATCAATTACCAGAAGACTGATCTCTGCCGTCGTGTCCCCGCTCATTCCTGCTTCTTCAGATCAGCGAGGTCCCCATAAATTTGAATGTAAAACAAGCTCACCAGCACAGGGTTAAACACGTAATTAGCCACGACAAGTGAATATGAGGAACAGACTTAGTCAGGAAGAGAGCTATGGTAATGCAGGAGACTTCGCAGCCCTGCGAGGCATCGAGATGGGACGTGGGAAGGGGAGGGTGTGTGAAGAAGATTTCACATGCAGATATTAGAAATGCAATTGTCTTCTGAATACGGGGCGTCGGTCTGGAAATTGACTTTTTCATTATTCAGTTAGTACAATAATTAAATATTCGATGCCCTGGGTTGGCGAAGCTACTGAACCACACCGAGGATATTTAACTGGGCCTGACAGATGTTTTAAATAATGTTTATTTATCAATACTAATATAAACTGCCCTAAACTGTCACTCTCCTGTGACCTGCCTCGGATTTCTCCAGGCTTTGCATCAATAACTCACATCCAACAGCAGGAAAGGAAGATAAAACTTAGACAAATTACCAAAGTTTTTCCTTTCTTTCTGTCAGTTTTTGTCTTTTTTTTTTTTTTTTTTCTCAGGAAAGTCTTAAGAGCACGTGTCTTCTCATCTGATTGGCTGTTTCACTCCGACTTCCGGTGACACGATCGAAACACAAAATCCAAAAGTAAGATGTTCATATCTGCGGCGGCCTTGTTTGTCCAGACAAAACAACGACCCAAATGTATAAATTAATAAATGAATACATGAGCAAACACCAAATAAATATCCACACAGATGAATTAATACATAAATATATGGACATATTTATTCATAATCTCCATAGCAACACATTCGCCGGCCCCGGCAGATCTGAGAGGGAAAATATCATTATACAATAATTAGGCTTCCATCCACTTTCCATCGCCCATTACCAAATATGAAATATTCTATGTATTTACATCTGAAAATGTCAATCCCAGTTAATATTATGGTGTGATTTGCAAGTCATGCAGCTCAGAAGACCCATCAAGGGAGAGGATAAAAGGCGAAAAAGGAAAGAGATTCACTTCTTTACAAGTCCAGCCAGAACAAGGCAAGTACAAAGGTAAAGGAGAGCCAGGGCAGAGAGGGATTTCAAAAAAAAAACAAAAAAAAAACACTCAACAGATTTGGAGCGGACCGATGGACGCCAATACCGTAGTTCCAGTAAGCAAGAAGAGAACAGAGTCTGAGGTCGTCCCTCTGGCTTTCATGTGGGTGAGTACTCGTGTCTTCGTACTCTCCTTATGTTACAGTTTCCATATTGGAACACGTTTATATCAACGTTTGCACAAACAATTTTCACTGAACCTTCTGCTGAAACGTTTACTCTGGCTCTCATAATTTCTGTCTGCACCGCTGGAAACTGGAGAGACAGCCACTTTGAACTGCCATGTGTTGCCGCTTGTTCACTATTCGCCTGAACGCAGCGCCCGAGTGCAACTGCGGGGTCACGCTGAACCTTTATTCTCCATCTAGCCAAAGTAACACGTCCACTCCAAGAGGCAAACAACATGCAAGTGGACTCAAACACTCAGCGTGTGTGGAACAATACGCTTCCTTTGGATCTTTGGAGTTGGAATCCATTTGCATTGGCAACAGGTAGCGGCGCTCAATAGGGGCCCGAAAATGTCTGGTTAGAAATTCATCTGCTCCTTCACATCAGAGATCTCCAGCGGGCTCAACAAGGGAGAACAGGGGGGGACAAAGTGGTAGAGTGCTTTTGTTGACAGGCTCCAACAACTTATAGTGATCCTTCATTGCTGTGTTTGATGGACATCTGAGCACCACTTGTGAAAGTGTGGGGGATGGTGAGGAGAGGGTGGCATGAGCGGGAGGAGGGGGTGGGGTGGGGGGGTAGAAGGGGTGGGGGTTTGGTGGTAGGGGGGGGGGTTGGTTGTGCATGGGGTGTCAACACAGGGACTGATGGAGTGTGCGCTAAAGCACTGTATTGAAAAAAATAAACAAATCAGAAACAATTAAGTGTGAACTCTCATGGAATATTCATAGGCGAGCAGCCTTTGCATGACAAGCCATCACGCCACCTCCAGTCCATTTTTTTTTTTTTTTTTTTTATGTTGTTGTTGTTCCTCCTCTCCATGTCCTGCACACATGGAGATGTGCCTGCCACTTAAATCAAATTAGTCATTAGCAAATTGAATCAACAATTA
This sequence comes from Thunnus maccoyii, assembly GCF_910596095.1. NCBI lineage: Eukaryota > Metazoa > Chordata > Actinopteri > Scombriformes > Scombridae > Thunnus > Thunnus maccoyii. The sequence continues at coordinate 6,683,345 of NC_056556.1, forward strand.
GAGCAAAAGAGCTACATGGCATTAGCGTCAGTTCAGTCATATTTGTCAACCTATCAGAACAACCTCTGGAGTAGTTTTTCCTGCGGTCCAACTCATCTCCGGTGCGTTCAAAGTCAAGGCTGTAGCTCAGGGCAGAAGACGCCTCCGTCCCTTTTCTGCCAGGGTCACCTAGCATCACAGCAGCTTGAGCACACTGATATTTTTTTTTTTTTTTTTTTTTTGCCAAACTAAATTTGTTTTGTTCACCCGGCTCTTTGATGGATCCGGTGGCTGCCCTGATCGCCCCTCTTTCTGCCTCTTCTGGATTATTTGTATCGACATTTCTCACTCCTCTCCACCACGGCTTTTAGTTAGAGGCTGTCAAAAACATTGCTGGCGGAAATGGAAGTATCCTCATTATGCAAATGCCGGGCTCCACTGATGGCATGTTCTGTTTTATAAAGTGCATCCCCTTGTCAGAAGTCAAAATGTATTTGAGTAACTTCAGAGAAATTGTCACTAAGATTTCAATTTGCTTTGCCTGCTATGCCACCATCAATTTAGTCAGAACAAATATAGACATATGTTTATTTCTTTAAAAGGAGCAACATGATTGTGTTGTTGTGGGAAGTGTTCTTCACAACCATATATTGTTATATAAGAACATCTTGTGCAAGGTTTTGAATAATGAAAGTTGGGCATTTGAATAAACTCATTTAAGATTCATATTATTTAGTAAAATATGATAAACAGCAGTGGTTAGTGTATATTTTTAAATGATTTTCTGCTCACAAGCTCACTTGCCTCGAAAAGAGTTGACAGGGCATCCTCCAAGGAAAAAAAATTAATAATCATGTTCCATTAGAGGTAACAAGAAAACACATTTACAAGTGATCTTCTGTAAGCTGCATGAATAACTGGATAATTTGTAAAAAATTTGTAAATGCATCTGATTTTTTTTTTTTAAATCAAGCACACAGTAAGTCAAACTGTAAGTCGAGATCACTACAAAGTTTATCGCTTATGAATAAAAACAAAATCACAACCCCCTAAAGTTTGCATTGAAAGAGAGACTCTGAAGACTTAGAAAGCAGTTTATTTGAAAATATCAAATAAAATATGATATTAAATATTTAACATCCTTTTTTTCATTATGTGAAGTATTCTCCAGATGTCATTTCAAGCCTGGAAACCTTTCCCTTTAATCCTTTAATCTTTGCGACAAAAACAGTCTCCGAGTGGCCCTCAAAACTTGATCAATTCAGAAACTAATTTTTGAGGAGATTTAAGAGGAAACGAACTTAGTAACCTTGGTCATATAACAGATTTGATGCTGAGCCTGCAGTTTAAAACTTATAAAAACAAATATTGGGTTGCAGGATGCCACACAGCCTCCAGTCTGCAAACAGCCCTGTCAGCACGGGTCAATAGAAATCTTATTTTATGGGATGCAATTTGAAATAAAACTTCTTTATAAAGTTTCCTCTGTGATTTAAGGAATTACCCAAAAGGCACCAAGGGATTTGACTTTATGGCGTCATGTTGTTTATCAATTTACATATGTGGCAATCTTGAGGGTCTCAAACCCAGAAGAATTTTATGTCTACTTCACTTTCAATCGTCTATCAAAAGTGGAACTAAATTCCCCAAAATGGACAAAACATACATCCAAGTGAAACGGAAAAAACTCTCTCTGTTCTCTTCGCTGTTACCCACTGTCCTCCATCATTGTTACGATGGTGAAAAGTGGAAAAGAAACATGAACTTTAAATCTGACAGCAACAAAAATAAATGGCGCCTGGCTACTACTGTAGACAAGCCAAAAAAGAAGGAGAAAAAAAAAAAAAAAAAAAAAAAAAAAGGAGAAAGCGAGAAAAAACGTCAGGGTCGATTTTAATATTCATGAATTTTCTACCAGCTCAGTTCAGCAGTTTCGATTAAGCATTAATTAGGAGCCAGAGGGGAAACCAAACAAAAATAAGGAGCTGAATGACTAATGAAGGTGGTGGAGATGTGGGTAGACTGCCATGCCACTAATGGTTCGGTGTTATGGGTGCTACATGGGCAGGAGTGCCAGTGGTGTGGGCGGCTAGATGCACCTCTGCCCACACCAGAGATTACACTCTGAGAGAAAAACACACTCTGGCCATGGAAGAATAACATACTCGCCTCTAAACAGCGAGCAACCGCTGCTTTCTCTCTCTTTCTCTCTCTCTCTCTCTCTCTTGCTGCTTGTCAGTTGAAAATCCTCCCAAGTCCAGTTTGGGGGATTTTTCGTGCGTTCATTTTAAGGCGTACAAGCTCCCTCTGGGTGATGGGAAATTTTCTACAACCCCTCTCTTCATGAGACATTTTTCCAAACCAGCTGCGTAGACTCAAAAACATGCATGTTGGGGTCAAGCTGAAAATTGTTTTTCCACTTTGGAGGTATGAGGTTTCCGCAGCTATACGGCGGCGACACATGCAGTAAAGTGTGAGCTGTTGTGAGGAAGTGTACAAGCATATTAGGCAGTTACTTCACACACACACACACACACACACACAGAGTTGAGATTGTGTTTCCTGAAAACAAAAAGTGGTGAAAAAGTTGAAGGTCACATCGATTGGGATCTGAGTTTGTGTGTTTTGCTGCTTTTTTTAAAAAAGAAACACATCTATTCTCTCTATTTAAAGTCATCTCTTACAGAACAGACTAATTAAAACCATTAAAAGGTTTATAGTCAATTCAATAAATTTAAAAAACAACATCCCTTTGAAAATGGTGACCTCAGACAAAAGGAAAAAATGCAATTCTTCACCATCTTCAATGTTATTTTTGTTGTTTCTTTTATTAGAATTACCGTCTTCAGACTTTGTGCTGTATCATCATAAAGCAAAGAATCTGTCGGTGCAGCTACCACATGCAGTCAGTATGTGCTTTATAGCTGTATAGCCAAAATATAATGTGCTGTACAACACATGTCTGCTTTTAGAGTTTTAACATCATGACATTTTGATACCGTATATCTCACATTAACTTAACGTAGTATTTTAATGTTTATTAATTTGCATTTTATGTCTTTTTCATTGGACAGGTCTGGTCCAGGACTTTAGATTGTTTACTAAAACATCACACACATAGAAAATTATTAGCGTATGTATTTAATTAATTTTTTTAATTCATGTTAAAAGTCATCTTAAAAAAACTCTCTGAGCAGAGGACTAGAGCTACGAGAGAAAGAAGAAATAATCCCACATGGAGGTAACAACAAACAAGAGCAGAAATACACCTATAATACTAAGTTTAAGGCAAAAAAAATACAGCCAACCTGATTTATATATATATATATATATATATATATATATATATATATATATATATATATATATATGTATGCAGTTGGATAAAAACACATGTAAAATGTACATTTCTGTAAGGCATGTTCAGAGATAGTTTATATCAGAATGTTATATAAATACAATTATAATACAGATCTAAAATCATATTACAGCTGTATTTATTTAAATTTTTACATAAAGCAAAACTGCCCTTAGGTTTTTTTTTTTTTAAATATGTCACCACTAATATGAAGCTTAATTATTAGTGTAGTTCATGCATTTACAAGAACACAATGTATATGTATGACTGTGCTGGATTGAATATATTCCTCAAATATGAATAAACAGCATAAATATGAATTTGGCATAAAATTTTCATTCATTATTGTCATGGCTCCAAAATGTCAGCTAGGGCACAATTTACATCCTATAAATATTTTCACCTCAATTATTTGCCTACTTATTTCCCTAAAATATTGAGACATCGTGTAAAGAAAATATTATTATCTTATCGGTTATATTGTTACTGGAACTTTATGAAAAACGCATCAGATCACAAGGGGAAGAAAAAGAAATAAATAATCCCCACAGGAACAGAGGAAGAGGACAGAAAAAGGAGGGAAAAAAAAGGTTATCTTTTCTTTTATCTGTTTGAGAAAGGGCTTTGCAGTCTCCTCTCCCAGTAAAACAAGGATAAAGGGAACAGGGAAAAAAATAAATGATATTGTTACAGAGGTATTATCCTTAAGCCTGCCCATGATATTTGAATTGTATTGGTGAATTGTAATCAGGTATTTTAGCTTAGCGGTGCTGGTCTCCGTGTTGAACGCCTACCATCTGGTATTGGACGACAGTGTGACAGAGGGCTGGAGAAGGAGGGAGGAAAGGAGGAGGGGAGGGGGGTCTGAGAGAGAGAGAGGAAGCCGTTATCCAACTGAAAAGCCTAGCGACTTTAGTTTCCCAATCTCTAAATCTACACATTTTAATGTAAGTCCACAGACAGGAAGCCCAGAGCAAACAGTGTTTGTATGACCAGATATAGGCTGGAGATCCTTTCCAATCATGGAGGAGAAAGTTGGCGACGGTGGGGCTTTGTTCGCTCTGGGTGTAGGTAAGGAAAAGAGAGAAAAAGAAACAAAGCTAGTGTCTAAATTATCAGGATTTTTTTAGCAATCTTAAGGCCCCCATATTGCTCAGTTTTCATTAATTTATTTTCAAATATCCTTTAGCTTGGGACAATGTTCTTTGAGATGGTTTGCAAATAAGTTGTTTAGCTAAATGACACTGAAAATGAATGAGTCAACCTGCAAGGAAATTTTAAAAGTGGTATTAAATATCATGTAGAAAAGGCTAAAAATTTATAGGTATTTAACATGTCTGGATCAACCTATTAGGGGGCCCTTGGGAGACAAAATTGCTGTTGGGACCCCTATTGTATATAGTGTGTGGTAATGTTATTAAACACAACTTAATCAAGGAATATGCACCATGTGAGCATAGTATAAACTCAAATAATAAGGGTATTGATGCTAGATTTTGACAAGACCCCTTTAAAAGACAAGAGCAAGAGGTTAGGTAATAACGCAGGAGCCACTTTAACTGATGTTGTACATTAATGGTGTAAAATTGCAACTAAAATTTTTGCAATTAATCACATTATTAAAACCAAAAGACATGCAGAGATCCTTTAGGACTTTGGGGGCTCCTTTGGGGTATTTAGGTTTCCAATTTGTTAAGCATGATAACCTTTAACCTTTACAAAATTCAGAAGGGGAAAAAAAAGGCACTGGTTACGGCTACAGAACCGCTGCAATAATTTCCTAAACTATTGACACGGAGCAGGATTCTGTGGCAGTGGTCCACAGGCTGTTCGGACTGGTTTTCCGTGCCGATAGCAGTTTGCTCTATTGGTATGGAATGGGTTTCCGGAATTTATTGCCGGACCTCTTGTAGATCACTAACCGGATGTTTTTTACCGTCACATCAGGCATTTTAGTGCCGTTAAACGGGACATTTTTACCACATTTTACAGTTTTAACCCAAACCACGATCTTTCCCCTAACCCTAACCAAGTGGTTTTTGTTCCTAAACCTAAACATTTTAACCCAAACCATGGGAAGGATTGGTGCATCACCTGCAAGCAAAACGTTCCTCCATTTTGAAACAATTTGATCACCTGATCTTGCACAATCAATACCAATGTGCATGCGTAATAATTCCAAACCAACAATAAACAGACAAACAGCAACCTCCCAAAAAAAAACTTTAAAAAATCACATTTTGTGTCAGTCAGTGGCAAGAAAACATTTATTTGATTCTTGGAGTTAGCCAAATATTTTCATACATTTTTTTCAATTAACTTGTTATGCTTTAATAAGTTTCTTTGCTTGTTTCTCATTTGCTCGTTTCTCTTTTTCTTTTCTCTTTTATTAAAAAAAATGCAAATGTAATGCAGTTTAACTGCCTTCTTCAAAATCTTGGATATCACACAAAGCTACACGACCGTTCAAATGCTGCAAATTTGTCTGATTGGAAGAATTTTAACAACAATAGACAAGCGAACCAATCAAGACCAGCTGTGGTGCATCAACAACCTGAACCTGCAAGCAAAAAAAAAATTAAAAAATGGGACAACTTTAAAAGATCATAAATGCACATGGAAGAATTTTTGAATTTTTTTTCTTTAAATCTACATTCATGGCATTTTTAAGCTGCATATAACAGTAACTTTACAATTACTTTAGATCCACCCATTCTTGCTTGGATATTCATACATCCTGCCACGTTATCCCCCCCGGAGAGAAAGAGTAAAAAGACAGACAGAGAGGCTCATCTGTACCAGGGCCGGCTGCTTTGACCCCGTGACCCCAGCCTGTCTGATGAGAACTCTCCGACGCTCCACAGAGAAGAGTCCTGTTGCGGCGGCGGTCCCTACCGGCCGCTGAATCATTGGCTCGTCCTCGGCTGTAGCCGCGGCTCGAGTGCCCTTCAACCGTTTCACTCGCTGCGTTTCAAGTGACCGAACGCTGCCAAAACAGAGATCCGGGGCCCAGAGTGTCCTCAGATGTAAAAGCGCCACATCAGTGTTTGTTTATCGGTGGAAGCAAGTTGTTGTCAACCTGCAGAATAAAAAGATTTATTGCGGGGGTTGTGGTGCAAATTCCAGTCACCAAAAGGTGTAAAGCATCAGTCATGATTATTCCGTGCTATCACTCCCCATTTCCCTGCAAACTGACTAATCTAATGCTTCACACATAACATTTGTTCTTATGTAACTAAACCTGAATTGAACCTCATATGAACATCTTATCTGGTCAGCGAGGGTCAAACACGGAGAATAACAATGATTATTAGCAACAGCTCGGGGTGAGAGTGAATGCCCTAACAATTAACAAAGGGAGGTGTGTGTGTGTGTGTGTGTTAGATTGGGGGGGGGGTTAGTTTTTCTTTTCTTTCTCTCTGCCTCGCCACCTATCACAATTCATTACCACAAATTAGGGTTCAATAAAATTGCTATTCAGAGATAATTAGGAGTTGGGTTTGTGGTGGCAGGGTCGTGGAGGAAGGAGGGGAGTGCTGTAGGGTCGGGGGTTGGGGGGTTGGGGTTGGGGGGGGGGGGCAGAGAAAGGATAGGGAACGGCGGCAGGGAGGGGGGGGGGTTGCTTTCCACATCTCATCATGACCCGAACCAACAAACCGAGGGTCTGCAGCTGGGGCAAGTGAAGTGAGACCCTGATCTGCCACCCGAACAACTCCCCCCCCCCCCCTCCTCCCATATGATGAGAAGATCTGCACACAAAAAGAAAACACACACACACACACTCTTTCTCCCCCTTCCTCTCACCTGCTGAGTTGGGAGCTGCTCCAAATTAAACAAATTATTTCAGGCCTCTCTCTTTCATTCTCTGTTTCTCCTTCACAAAAAAAAAAAAAAAAAAAAAAAAAAAGTGGAGCAACGGCTCACCGACAAACAGTGATCCCACATAAGGACGGCGGCTAATAAGGTCGTGTGTGTGTGTGTGTGTGTGCGAGTGTATAAGTGGCTGTCTAAGTGCAAGGCGAGAGCCGGGGTTATGCCTGCATATGTGCACCAAGTTGAAGAAGGTTTGTCTTTCATTAATTAACACTTTCCTGAAAGCACAAGCTACCCATCTTCGCATCTGAGAAGGAGTGAAATATTTGTCGGGGTGACAGAATATGCCCGAGAGCAGTTATATTTAATTAAAATACAGAGCTTGTATTTCTTTTGTGTCACCGTTATGATTAATTATTCAAATATTACAATGAATTGGTCAGTGTACAGACCATAAAGCTGCATTTCTGACAAAAAAACAAATATTTAAAATTTGTTTTTCACCGTAAAATTAACAGTTTCTCTGTTGGTAAGATGGTAAAAAGTGAACACCCAAGTTTTCTATAAATAATTAATAGACCCCCTGATTTAAAATATTTTAAGTGCACCATTGAATCAGCGCAGAGCACTACTTCAACGTACCACCTTCTCAATGTTTTATCCTCTCCTCAAGATTATCCTCTTCAGTCAACAACTCTTTATTCAATATAGAGAGACTGACAATATGAGCTCCATATTTTCAAGATACAAGTGAAAAAAAACAAACATCTTGTCCTCTTGGATTTATTTTTCAGGAGTGGAAAGAAAACAAGGACACAGGGAAAGTTGAATGTTTGGAATTTTTAGCTCTATGTTGACGGCAGGTAAGCTACAATTTGATATTAAAAATGACACTTAATATAAATACGTTAATTTTGCTACTTGTTGACTAATACAAATGTCTTTATAGAGCTTTCGCACTTTAAGAGTTGAAAGTTTGACATTTTAGCTTCAAATTCTTAGCTAATAAAACAAATTTTATTCAACAGTGAAGCACATAAACTATCAATATGAGCTTGATATTTTCTAAATAAAAGTAAATTAATAATGGAATTACTATGCAAAACGTCTTCTCGGATATTTTTCCTGAAACGGAAAGACAATGAGACAGGAAGAGTGGAAAGTTTGGCATTTTACCTTGACTTTGAGAGTACATTAAGTAGTTTTTAGCTTTAAAATCTTAGCTAACTGAACTTTGTATTTAAAAACTTAAATATAAGTAAATGACAGTTGTACATACGTATAAAAACAGTGATTCTACACGTATCCACTTCATAGGCAATTCTTGAAAGCTTTTACAAATTAGTTGTTTAAGCTAAGTCTTTTCTCAGAGAAATCATTGGATTAAGAAGTAATGTGAGGGAGTTTCTTTGAAATAAACGGGAAACACCTGAATATTTAGCAAAAGTGAAAAGGTACAGATACCTAAACTTCATCAACAAAACATCCACTGATCTGAGAAATGCATAGCAAACTTAACACCAATGATAGCGCCAAAAATTAAAACACATAAACCCGACGGATTACCACTTTAACAAGTTATGTCTGTTTACTTTCAAGCGCTGCTTTGGCTGCTGTTACTGACATTCAGCTGCTCTGTTGAACCTGTCAACTTTAACTCCACTTGTTCTCTCTTTTGGCTGTTTGTGCCCTGCATCCTGCTCCTCCTCCTCCTCCTCCTCCTCTCCCGTCTCCTCCAGCTGTCTGCGTGCGACTCTGGCTGCGGCCCCAGCGCCACTGGAGGGGCCGTGTGAACCGGCCAGTCCGGTCACCTCGCATCAGTGTCGGGCTGGAATGTGCCATGGCCCTGGCCCTGGCCCTGGCCGGGGACACCACTCTGGGGGTTGAAGGGAGGCGGGTGGGGGTGGGGAGGTTGTGGTGATGGTGGTTGGCGGCTGAGCAGGTGCTCGGTTAGGGAGCGGAGGGGTGGGAGGAGGGTAATGTTGATGTCACGTCCCTGCCACCCATTGTGGTTGGGGGGGACATGGACACCGAGGGACACAGAGAGCCTGTGGGTGCGCCTCTCCAGAGGTCACTGTGCCAGATCGGAATCACACTGTGAGCCTTTACTTATTAAGTGGCTTTCTGTGCTCCCGATGGTTAGCCAGCGCTACACGACAACCAAACCTGTTCCCTCGCACAAAAAGACCCCCGTAAAAAGATACGGCCTGCTATTGAGACAGCCACTCCACCGTTGTGTTTGTCCCTGCTACTACCAACCACTGTGAACAAATATGGCACATGATACCAGAGGTGTAGCATTCCTTCCCACTTCCCTTCTCCACTCCTTGTTGAAAGAAGTCCTTTACACACCAAACAGAGCATCGCAGACTCTCTGATCAGCAATTATGCACTTTAGAGGTATTAAATACTGCTGAGGGGGGGAGAGGGGGCCTCCAGGGACCACCAGCAGTCCGTAAATACACTTCTCTCCGGAAAATGAAAGGAAGAGACCTGCCATTTGTAGACATTATTCATGTATTAAATGCAATGCCTGGGTAAAACAATTATGTCGCGTATATTTCAGCTTTATTTACTTGCTGCGTCTTGTCTCGTCTGCAGATGTGTGCACAGAGGATGACAACTCTCCAAAGTTATTTACTGTGTGTGTGTGTGTGTGTGTGTGTGTGTGTGTGTGTGTGTGTGCACTCATTTGTGTTTATCAGTGCTTAACCGCCTTTCCTGCTTTGTATCTATATTTATCACCATTCAGAGGTCAGAGATCACCCATTTCTAAGTGGTGAACTGGCACAAAAGATTATCATCAATTAATATGCCATAATAACTGGGTTCACTTTGATATTCACTGTATGCATTTGTCTTTTAAAGTGATCTGGTTTGGCAATCTAGCCGCCTCTTCTGTAATGTATGCTAATGTGAGTAAAAACACTTTGGATTGTCTCTGAGGAATAAGAATCCATATTGGGTTTCATACCGGCAGCGTATTCCATTTTTGGCGTCGAGAGAAGTTCTTCAGCAGCCAGTGTGTCTCACCAACTTCATATGTATTCTTTTCATATTGTTTCCCCAAAGTTGTCTCTGTGAGCGGAGCCTGGTGAGTAGCCAGAGAGCCCATTATTCAAACCGGGGTCCTGACACCAGTTTATGGCTGAATTACATTAAATTGCGTGTAACTCGACTTCAGCAGTGAGAAGGAATTGTTAATATTCACCCCAAACTCAGCAGGGCTTTTGCCAGTGTTGGCTAGTTACAAAATCCTTTGATATGTTTTTCCATGTAACCTTGTTCATTCACCCAGCTGCACTAGATGCATAACACAGACATCAGCTATTAAAAAAAGAAAAGGAATTTCAAAAATCATACAACTGCATATGAAATCAGGACCTCAAATGAATAGAGTAGGCGCTCTCAATAGGCTTCTTTTTGACATTGTTTGATGTATAACTTCTGCTATTGTTGGCCTTTGAAGTGTCACTTTTTTTTTCTTAAGCATACTTTTCTGAGATTCTTGACACACCAAGCCAGCTGTTGGATGCAGTAGGGCCACCACTGGAGCATCAATGGGTCATTGTTAAGCATCTGTGGCTGACCATCAGCCATAGTTTTTGCGGTATTTTTGCTGCACCTTTGCCGGCAGCCATTTGGCAAATTAAAGATGTTAAATTGGCAGCTGAGGCAACTGACCGGCTATTAGGCTTGGTAAATCAGTGTTCTCACATATGTAGTGCAGTTTCTTAGACGTTTTTCTTCTTTATAGTTGCGACTTTTATATCATATTCCCAGTTTGCATAAAATGAGACCATTTAAGCAGTTCCATGGCATGAAAATAGTAGTCAAGTTTGATTTGTTGGTCTTTCTGCAATGCTAGGATTTCTTTGACGGATTACAAATACAGACTGCTGACAAGGACTTCCTTTCATTCCGATATAGGTATGTGAATACTGCCTTACTTAAAAACTACTTCTTATTCAAAGACTTGCTCTGCACTTGAATAAATTTATTACATTCTTCCATGATTATTAAAAGACTTGGGCAAGCTAAAGGTAATGGATTAGTCGACCCTTTGGTGCCAGTTCTTGGAGGTTGACTTGGTGAGTCAGGAGCCCTAAAAGGTAAACGACCAATTTTGGTGTCAACGTCAATGCTCTGTAAAAGACTTATGTATCACACATGGCAGATCTTGGAATCTATAGGCTTTGGTTCATTACGAAACCCAGTCAAGACTCAAGTTTGGCTCTTTATAGATCCAAACTTTTAACAGATTCAAAGCTCAGATCTCTCCCCACTACTAGTCAATATCAACTTCACAAAATAAATGCTCTAAAGTATAAAACAAACTCCTGTCCTACATCAAGAAACTATAGCTGTTGAGCGTCGAGGCCTCTCCGAAGTGCACTCGGCAGTTAGTGCACTCCAGCTGCACAGTAGCTGAAGCACCCTGGGTGAGAGGGCTTAAAGGACAGCGTGAGTGACGCAGCGCCTCAGCGCGATGGGGCGATGAGGAGAGGGGACGTGACAGGAGACAGTTGCTACACACTGTGTTAGGCTGGCAGTGTCACACCTGGCAGCTGTCAATCACCACGCTCCCAAACACCTCGCTCCCTGATATCGCCGGAGCCGCTGCCAAACATGCCTTGAGTGGTGTCATCCATCCACACATGAGTACTGGCTCACTCTGCCTGCACTCATCCTGTCACTGCAAGTCAGAGAGAGAGGGAGAGAAAGAGGGGAGAGGGAGGGAAGCATCCATCTATTTACATATGGAAAGGTCACAAATAGCCTGCAGGCACTGTGCTAATTAGAGAATGTGGCAAAAAACTCAAAGATAAATTGAAAGACAAAAATGGAGAGTTATCTAAGTATGCTGGCGTAATGAAAGTGGGGATAAGGTGAATGAAAGGAGAAAGGAAGTGGCTGAACCTTGCAAAAGAAAATTTGTCACTGAAGTTAGAAAGCCGAAACAAAGCAGCGGCGTTTGAGTTTGTAACCGCTGCATAATGTTGAGATTGTCTTCCCATTGTTGAGAATCATCGATATAGTGGAAGTAATGACCGACCTCCTGTGGTCCTACCGATGTAGCTTTAGCTTGGTGGTTAGCACAAGCCTCCACCAGCAGACATTGACCATATGATGGTGTTCAGATGACCGGGCGTGTGTGATTTCCCTTAGCCAGATAAGCGAATCAACCTTTATAATTCATTGTGACAAGCTGACAGGGAAAATGAGTGTAAAATTTTATACTTACATGAATTTTTGTGTCAGATCGCCGTCTGTGCACTTGTTTTTCTGCCTGGCCATAGCCGAGGGCTTCTTTCTCCGCGGGCGCTCCACGGACTTTGTTTCCAGGCCTTCAGACACATCGCCCTTCGCCCTAGTGAATTTGCTGATTAATTTTGGATGCTCCCCTTAATTAACACCCCAAAGGAAAGTGTAGATTTCCTAACCCGCCTTTGCTGCAGAACAAACAAAATGAGAGAGTCTGAAGAAGGATGACCTCAGGGAGACAGACGTGTTGATGTCCGAAATGACATTACAGGAGCAATGTGAAGGCCCCGTGATGCCGGGCCTAGACCTGGACATGGGCGATGCCTCAGGAGCTCCCAGGCCTTTTAATCAGCGGCTGGAAACGAGCTCCCTATTAGTCTCATTTCATTTGCTTTAGCGTCGGTAGAGAAGCAGGCCTTGCATGATGCCACCCGACGCTTGAAACATGCTGTTCTTGTGCCAGTGCTGGTGCCGCCTCCAGCCCACGGTCATTAATTGGTGCCACTCTCTTACTTCCAGTGAAATTGGCAGATGACGGACAGGGGCGAAATAAAAATGTGATTTCTTTCCCTTTTTTCCCCCTCATCCCAACATCAGAGTGGATTTCACTAATTGGGTTGAATGGCGCCCATCTCGTCTTGTGACAGCCAAGCAGGATGCATGTGAAGCTGCGGGCAGCTTGGAGAGCTCTCACCCTGCCATGCCAGCTCAGAAGACATGCCGGCGGGAGGGGGGCGAAGTTGCAAAAGACACGCTGAGACAAAAGAGCACAGCTAGAGATCGCACGCTCACTTTTCGGAGACCTTGAACAAACAAACTTGCACTTTGCCTCGCTGAGGGCAAAAGGATACGCACATCATCGCTCAACCAGACGGTAGCAAATCAGCTCACGAAAACACAGGGGGTAAAGTCCTCTGAGACTTCCTCTGCCTTCTTGGCCTGTGCATAGTCAGTAAATCACTCTCAATGGGTAATAAAAAGGTTGAAGTGAACACAAACAGCAATGCAGAGGAATAGGAATGTGGAAAGAATGGCAATGATGCTGCAAATTGGCCATCACAGTGTATTCTTGGAGTGCAAAAATTCACATTTTAACATGAAAACCTGAAATTATTCCTCACGACTTTGGCCCTTTGGAGCTTTATTTTTCACTATGACGTCTGAGCTCCCTGATGTCTTGTGGCTTTTTGTGGGAAAGCAAATCTGCATGTGAGTTTCTCTACTGTCTAATGGTGCTCTATTATGAAGAGAACATACAGCATTGGGGTCACACAAAAGGCACCAGGAATTTACTCTCAAAATGTATGAAATGTGAATTAAATACTCACTACATAGAGACCAATGACTGTAGAAGGTAGACATACAGTTTACATAACTGCAGACTAATACAGTGTCCAATTAGGGCCATTAAAAACACATCTGATCCGCCTTCCTCCAGTAAAACAGACATGGATGTTTGAGCAGGTCGTCTCAGCTCCGTCCTGGACAATTGTACACTTTGTGTTCGCCAAGATTCAAGGAGGGGAGGAAAAAAAAGCAGAATTCCCATTACAAAAGGACAAGAAGTGCAGGTGTAATTGGGATATTTGGGAGTGTCTAGTTTCAGGGCCCATCGGAGCTGTGGTGAAATGAAGCCTGTAAGACTAGAGTGTCGGACTGGCAGGAGAGGCTGCCCTCTCACTCGCCTCTGCTCTCTGTCTCTTCGCTTTCTGTATCTCACTTTTACTGTACTCTCATTTCTCTTGCCTCCTCACCCCTTTTCTTGTTCATTTTCTGTCCTTGAGTATCTGCATTTATACTCACTTTCACCACATTCTGTCCATTCTTTTGCTTTCTTTGTCTTAACGATCATCCTACATCCTCTCTTTCTGCATCCCAACAGGGCATGACACCCTTCACCTGCCCCCCCCCCTTCTACTCGCTGCTAGCAATGATAGCAGCTTGATCGGGCAGGTATAGGTAACAAATGAGATCAATTAACGTGTCCAAGAGGGGCACCTACCGGAGAGTCCGGTTGCACTAAACGATCTCCTCATCTTTTGTTTCCCTCCACGGGATTCCATTTGCAACCTCATCACTTTCCCAGCCCGAACAATGGAGCCGATTGTTCCTTCCTCCTAATGGAGAAGGCCCAAAAAAAGCCTGGCCTCTTCCCCTGGCAGCCAAGGTATCTTTACTATCAGGAGTTGGGACAGGGGGCAACCTCGCCGAAATGAAACCTTGCCCCCCTAACCGTCCCACTGCCCCGCCCTCCCCAACTTTCTCTCAGCACTCCTCTCTCAACTTTACAGGATATCAACAAGCTCGATTTGTAGCAAATTTGTTTCTCCGGCTCCCTTTAATTGAATGACTTTGGCACTAACAAGGAGCTGATTGAGCTCAATAATGGCACTGTTGAGGGCGGAAATGCCAGAGGCTGAGTTTGTTTCTCCCTTCAAATGCACACTCTGTATTACAGCCCAAAATTACAGACACCTCAGTGGAAAAAAATGGCGAGACGAGTTTGAAGAGAAGACGTGCATGAAAGCTATACTTTAAATGGTAAACAAATGTTTTCTTGGACATTGCAGGTACATCATATGCCTCTATAACTGCTCGGCCCCTAGAAAATATATGTTGAGCAGAATGAGATGTCAAATCAATCCATCTTCCAATACATGTCATACTTTAGCAGTGTTCCTTTGCTTGGCATGTCTATCAGTTACCATCCATTTACACCTTTCTATCTCATCAGGTTTTACCATCATTTCAGATGGAGCTTTTTTTTTCTCCCCTCCCAATATTCAACATCCCTTTTGAAACGTAGCAGCTGACAAATTGACAGTCACTTTCACAAATTTCATCTCTCCTAATATTATAACCAGCTTGATGGAGAGATGGGATAACTAAGTGAAGGTCTGCAGAGAAAAATCACCAGCGGAGAAGCAGATATAGGGGCAATTATCATGAGAGAGACAGGGGGGGAGCCAGTGATGGCAACCATCGAACCCCTGAGCGTTCGTTTAAATCTGCTTGATGAATGTGATGTGTGCTCCTCATCTGTCCCCCCTTCAGTCTGTCCACAGCAGTTAGACGGGATTGTTTACTATAACCTTGTAATCAACCTGGCTTGGCTGACAGCTCACCATTACCCCTGATAACAGGCCTGCTGCAATTTGGCCCCCAAAAGAAAATATATATATTAAAAAAGCAGACAAACACACACACACACACAGAGAGACTGCTCAGGCCCTGTCTGATGCCTTATTGATAGAGCTCTGGCCCTGTTATCTTTGCGCGTAATTTGTTTTCAAGAACTGTGATTTACATTTCAGTGGGATTACACCTTTTAATGCTACATGCGGGCGAGAAGTGGGCAGCCGTTGAATACTCCACATCTCCAGCACAGGAGGAGGAGGAGGAGGTGGGGGGGGGGGTAGAGGGATGGAGGGAGGTGGTGGTGGTGGTGGTGGTGTGTATGTGTGTGGAGAAGAGAGGAGGGTGGAGGGGGGGTTCAAACGGTGCATTTCCAAGTCCTCAAGTGGAGAGGATTACAATTACAATTAAAAATCAAAAGGCCTGTGTGTCCATCAAACGACTGCCTATAACCCTTTGTGTACCTACTGCCAAATAATCGTGGCTAGTGGAGGGCTGGCAGATGCTAAATGCTTTCCAGCTAATTGTGGCGTATTACCGGAGCTTGTTCATCGGGATATTATGCAATAAGTGTTATTTCAGGCAAGAATGCAGGTTCTAAATGGCATGCTAATGTGAGTCCCTTGGCAGCATGTTAAAGAAAATCCATGCATCACCATTAAAACAACAGCAGGGGCCAATGGCAAAGTTCAATCATCTTGTTTTGGATATCGCCTTGATGTAGTACAACAAGTTCAGCTCGACTCCAGCTGCCACTGAAGTCTCACACAGGTAGTGCATGGTTGCAAAAAGGGACATTTTTTTTTATACCTTCCAAATATGGTGCAAGATTGTGTGAAAGTTAATTATAATTTGTCTACAAACGTTCTAGTAAAGTTTCATTCAAAATACATAAAATACTGAATGAGGTCTGATGGGATCTAGAAATATCTCTGAATGTGTTAAAATATTTTAAATGTCAGTGTTCAATTTCAACATTTGACATGAGTCTTTATCATTTAATCTTTATCATTTACAGCAGTGGCTGAGTGGTGGAAGTTAGTGTAAAATAGTAGTCAAACACTGGTCTTGTAATTCCTTCTCTGAAAATATGAGTTTCCACTGGTAGCTGTTGTTGAATCTGCCCTGCTTTTTACTTACACCAACACTCTGCACAGTGCCAGCACCAGCACACCACCCCCTTACACGCATCTTAATCATGTGCATTATTTCAGTAATTCAGATCACAACATTTTACATAATTCTTTGTTTATTCATTTTCTCAGACAGTCAGTGAAATTATGTAAAACACACTCTCAATGGCACTCGTTGTGTGTAATAGAATGCAGATTTCATGTTATTCTAACACATTTGCTTACTTGGAGGCAAAGTGTCCCATTTAAATAAGAATTACACTTAAATGTCACATGGGTTTATCTAAATTTATAAACAGTGCATTTATTATATTAAATTTGGTGAATCCTAAACATGGATTGCGGGAGCTAGAATGAGAGACGTGCTCCGAGGGTTATGACTTACTAATGCCTATTTAAATTGTAAACGCTTCCTTCCTTTCTGTTTTATTTACCCACCGTTCTCTCCCCAAGATGACATGGCACCTGAAGAATTGCTCTTTGAATTTTCCAAGCGAGGCTGCCATTGAAATTGAGAGAAACATCATTTGCTTTTGTTGAATTAATTCAATCATTAGCTGGCAGTTTGAAACCTGCAGCTCCTTGAAAAGGCTGAGATAATACCATTCCTGTCATTCATAGTAGCCCGGTGTCTCCTGATAGCCGCCAATCTACCTCCTAATAATTTTCTGGCCAAATTATAATACAGGAATCCTCATTCAGCAAGGTGAAAGTGTGAATGCAACAGTGAATGGGGAGGGAGAGAGCCCCCTCAAATGTCTTTTTCCGAATGGCAGCAAAACAAGGAGATTATAGGGGAGAGGGAAACTCGTTTACCTCATCAGTGGCCTTTGTGCACCTTGAGTCAGCTTTCTGAAGGGAAAGATGTTGAACTCAATCATCACTGGGCTGTCTGTGCCGAAAACACAAAGTCGTTCCTACTCATTCAGCACAAGTGAGAACGCTCCATTAAAAAATACATCCTTCCTTTGGATTTTAAAATGGTGAAACTACATGATGGAGATTAGAAACACTTGGAATTTATTTTAAGATTGAATAAAAGAAAACACATTGTTTAAAAAAAACTATGTAGCTTTTTTATGAATGAGCTGTAAAGACAAATGTATTGCAATCAAACACCACTTTTTTTTTGCTTGCGTGCACAAGCAAATAACATTTCCCTGTCTCATGCAGTTGCATTGACGCACACTGTGCATGCCTTCTATTTCACACACACACATACCAAGGATAGTTTCCATATGGGACAGCAATATAATAGCAATAGGGTACATTAGATCCCTTCCATACAGATGTTCACCTCAATTTCTGCAGCAGTTTGGTCCATCTGTGTTTACAGTGAGCTGCTTAGCACACGCCTGTGTGAAGGGAGGCATATCAAGCATATGGACATTTTACAAAAGGTTACCCTGCATAAATTAGGTTGAATGGCAATCTGTTGAGGAGAGGTGGCTTACTGTGAGCACTAGGTGGTTTGGAGTAAAAATGGATAATAAAGGCATCTGGTTTTATAGCCATTTATTATAGTGGCCAGCACAAAATGACTGTTTTGTTACAAAATAAGGTATCCACCATTTAAACAAAGTGACAGTTTGTCACATTGAACAACAGCTATAAAAATAAATATAACTACTGTGCATCTGGGAATAGTGTTAAATATTTACACTGTTTTGAATATTAGCTCTTCACATAATTTGGAATTATATGATAATTAAGATTTGTAAGAATTACACCCAAAAAAACGCTGTACTTGAAACTCTCAAGTGTTTTGAGAATTAAAAAGTAAAACTTAGAAAAGAAAAATGTTTTGTACTTCTTTCCAATCATCTTTTCACTGTTAAGTACTCTTTTAGATCAGCAGTATTAAATCATTTTCAATTAAAAAGTAACTCTGTTAAATCCCTACTATTTAATGAGTTTGGACTATTATTTTTGCACCTACAAGTTCCTCATATTTCATTAGAGAATAAATGTTTTCTTTGCTCAATTCTGGAGGCAACACTTCCACAGCAGGACGGGGTTTAGATTTTTATCACATCTTAGAGTGACATCTAGTGGCGACTTAAGTCATGACACCTTAAGCCCACATGTGGCCCACAATACACCAAACTTCTGTTCGAGGTGTACACTATTTTTGATAACTTGTAATCTCAACCAAGGGCCTGTTTTCTGCATTTCTTGCTCAGTACTTTGTGTTTTTAATGGGAAAATAGACAAAGTGATTATTGCCTTTAAAATGACATGCCTTGAACTTTAGGAAACAAGTCGTGATGCTCAGTGATAATGTATCTCTGAGAAACTTTCTTCCCTGAGAAATTCTTCCTTTTATGGGGTTTAAAACCACAAAAACATGAAATTGCAGTGTAATATTTTTCATCCTGCAGCAACCAATGCCAATTTTACCATTATCTCTGCACATACCTGCAACCATTTCTTATCATCTCTACATTTAGTACTTTTACTCTCTCCTCTTTGTTTTGTGCATATCCCAAGTGCATCTTCTGCTCCAAACAGCTGCAGAGTGTCCTCATGGCACAACTTCAAACTTTTGAGCCTGACATACTGTTTGCCACCCATCTGTTTCTTATCCTTACTTCCTGTCTCTTCTGAATACAAACTAATGAAGAAGAAATACCCCTTAAAATCTCTAAAAACAACCCGCAACTGCATCATGGTCACCGATCTTTTATACATCCACCAACACATCTAATACATTCAGTCTAATCTGCCTATGTTTGCTCTCATCTGTGAGTTACCTTCATCACTGTGTGGGTGGTTAAGATTGATTAACAATAACAGCAGCTGACTAGACAGGAATAATTCACCAAAAAACAAAGCATTTGTGAATTAAGAAGGCCCGCGATGATGAGAGATGGAAGGAGGGGGAAACCGTCGCTTCCTATGTTGCCGAGTGTTCTGATGTCGACTAATTGAAGCTTTGTCACGCAGATCGGCGCGGGGGAGGTTCAAAGCCAAATGGTGGTCCGGTGACAACACACGGTTTCATTTGGGAGGCTCGCTGCCTTTGATGTGCACTACTTCTTCTGCCCATGCGGCTTTGATACAAGAGGTCAGTGCGGCTGGTCAAGAGAGCTTGCCGGAAACAACAGGCCTCATGGGAAAAGGAGCGGCCAGGTCAGCTTCACAGGAGAGGAGTAAGAACCGGACGCTACAGCACCAGAGTGGCAAAGTTTCATATTCATGCAAAGATCACACATCACACATGAACAGTAGATGTAGAGACAGTAAAAAGCTTTCAGGTGAATTAACCTCATCCTCTGGCCCCCATGTCGGAGGTCTCCAGCCAATACACAATTATTCCAAAACAGGTTGCAGATCTGTACAACTTGATCAAGTTGAGAGAAAGTTTTAGATACTGGGTTAAGGTTAGGCAGTTGGGGATCAAGGGGCTTGCTCAAGAGCATCTTGGTGGTGGTAAAAAGGGAGAGGCAAGCACCAACCATTTTTTTTACCAATACAACTTCAAGCATCATTTCTGGTCCCTTTTGTACACAGATTTAATACATACATACATACATGTCTGTGTACTTAAATTAATCTACTGAGCTCGCTAGGGGGACAAAAATCTGCCAATCAACTTCCAAATTACTTTCTCTAAACCTTTCATTTAAACTCTATAGTGATTTGGAATAGAGGTCATCCTCATCCTGGACACCTATATTTGGATCCAACTGTTGTGAGACATTCTCTTAACGAATGGATCATCCTTGACATCATATTTTCATATAATCTTTATCGTTTCACATCTATTGACATTAACTTTTCTAACAGCAACTCTCCTAGACACCATTTTTAAGGTTTCATTTGTGTTTTTCTACTGTACCTGGATAATTTTATGATAGGGTTGATATTTTTTTTTTAAATGAATATAAAAATGTATAGTAGAGTGCTAGCGTTCTGCAGGAAGAACAGTTGGTAGTAAAAGATTTAAAAAGTTAATATTGATTTGATCTCAGCTTTTAAGCCAACATGGATGAAAAGTCGTTTAAGTGTTCAGGAAAAAAATGGAAATTTGAACATCTACAATTCCATAAAAAACATGACTTTTCTCAACTGCTGTTTCCAAGGTCAATAACCTCACATTCATATTGATTTTCCATGCATTTCTCTGCATTTATTTGCTGTAGTTCTAACTTCCATGCATCAAACATGAAGGTTATGCAAGATGTACAGTGAAGAAGCCTTTCCATGCAAACTAAAGGTACTTAATTTTACTGTATGGACCTTTTCTTAAGCATTCACAGGTGATTTGTATTGACCTGAGTTGAGTGATGCCAGAGAAAGCTATTGAGGGTAAGAGATAAAGACACAAGAAGACAGAAGTTCATCCTGTTACAGTCCCTTCTCTTCAGGCTCATAAATACATCATTGGCAGAACTTTGTGCTTATAACCAGTCGAACACTCCTTTTCGTTTTGTAGCAGAACGGTTACAGCCCTTAACTCACCCTTCCGATGTCTTTTCATGGCCGGTCCTTTTGTTCTTCAACATAAAAGGAGAAGGGTCTACATGAAGAGGTAGGGAGACACTTTGAATAACATGCTGATCAATAAAGACCATCCAGCATGGAGATAATGTTGGGGAATTTAGAGTGTGGGTCATTGAAGTGTCATCGATAGTGCTCATGATGGGAAAGGGTTCATGGTGTAGGTCATCTTTTGCCACGGCTGATTTGACCATATAAGATATAAATGTTCTCTTTGATGGGGTTCAAAGCTCGGTAGAAATCCCAGCGTGAGAGAATTGTCTTGTAAGTGGAAGGTTGATGGTTTGAGTCTTGAACCAGAGCTAAAAATCTGGATGGGAAAGATTTTAAACCCATCTTCTTAAGCTGCTCAATAGCAGATGACGAGTGCTACCGCTACAAGTCATCTTTTAGTAAGTTAATGTCAAACTAAATATCAGTAGGCATGGATGATGTCAGAAATAGAGGAGGATGCCTGTGTAGCTTTGTTTTTACTAGCATTTAATATTGAATATTGTTGTTTGTTTTCAGATATGTCTATATTTATCTGGTATCTGAAATGTGATGTTGATTATAGAAGTTATAGATTATAGAATGTAGAAGTTTTAAAGGCTGTATGTCTGGTCAGATTGGTTAATGTTTTTTAATTTTTTGCCAATTTAGAGGGTGACTTTCAAACCATGTTATATTTATTAATGGTACCATTGACCATTGGTTGGAGACCAAACTTAAGTTCAAGCTACAGCCGTTTACTTCACAGTATTTTGACTTCAAATGTTATTTATTGTCAGGGCACTGCTGAGTATTCTTGGTCTCTCTTATTTCTGTGTGGATGACAAGATCCATGAAATTTTCTTTCTTGTAAAAAGGATCCTGTCCTAAATGATAAAAAGAAAGCTTATAGGAGACACAGCAATAATGTGTATAAAACCTGAGCTTTGATCAAGTGTTTCTTCAGGAGTTCTCAGGCCACATCTAAATGTGTATGACATTGTGTCAACTTCATGTTCCTGTTTGTTAAAATTTCATTGGACTCAGTTGGAGTTCTGTTTCAGTACTACTCAGATTTACAGTAAAGTAAATTCATAGTTATGATCTAAACCACTGTGTTTGTTTTACTACTTTTCAATTGATGTGACCCAAAAGTTTTTCATTTTTGCTTTAGACACCTTATGTGTCATGAGTCCTTCCTAGGAAAAAATAAAATATGATAATCTGTATAGGAAGTGATGTATTTTACATTTGCAGCAGCAACAATTGGTGTTTGTTTATTGTAAAAAGATGAGGAAGAGTATTAAGCATGAACAGTGATAGCCTGCAAAATTGAATCATGCAAAGAAACTGAACAGAACAGAAAATACAAGTGAAAGATGGTTGCCAAGTGCAGTGTAGTAACCAAACAAAGTAAATCTAGGAACCACAAGTCACATTCGTACTTTTAATCTAAAAGTCAGATCTCAGTCTGTAGGCCTCATAGACTGTCTGCTGAGGGCAAGGTCTGCTGAGTGCAAGAATATCAGCGTTATCGCCTGCTCCTTTCACTCTCCCTATGATGAGCTGTGCTGCCGAGTGTGTTGTTGCCTAATTCCCTCTAACTACAGCCCTGTGTAATCACATACCCCAATTAACCACCTCGGCTCCCTGTTTCCTGCATTGCGCACGCCGCCCCGTCTTCTCGCCACACCGCGTAATTAGCTTTCATCTGAAAATGAAAAGAAAGGAGCACCTCAGCAATTGTGCAGCCACTCTCTCTTTCTCCCTGTCTCTCCCCGTCTCTCTAGCACTCTACTTCTCATATGATAATGGCCTGCAATTTCAATCAGATGGATTTTTATCGCTGACACTAAGAAGAATTGGCCCTCATCCTAGTCCCTCCTTCCACCACCCCCAAACAAGCAACCCGCCTCATTTGATAGCTTATGCTTGTGAGACAGCTATCAAGGAGAGTCCTTGTTGTGACTGGGAGGTCTTAGTTTGATATTTACAAAAGATTTAATTCCCTTTTTGTGGATGTGTGTGGCATAATGGAAGGATCAGGTTCGACATGTTTCCAACAAGGTGTAGTACTTAATTTAGCAGCACCTAAATGGGAAAAGAACGAAACAAACCCATTGGAGATTCTTGGTCTTTATCATTTTGTTGGTTGCATTTAGGGGTGAGATTCTCTTCTTTGAAAATCTGCTAAAGGATGGTAACCCTTATTTTCTCCTTTTAAATCTATGCTAATTATTTAGGTTGTGTGTGTCATGTATTTAATTTTAAGCTTTGCCCAGAAGCTTTAAATTAAAATATTTGATATCAAACTTTATTTTTAAGTAGAAAAACATAAAATCCACCACCTTATGTTTGATGAATGTACTGTAACTGTTCTGTCTTTCATGCTTCTCAGGTCATATCTTACTTTGCTATATGTTACTGTTGTAAATTAACTGTTAGCTACTCTACACTGCCATTTGTGACAGTCCTCTCTTGTAAAAGAGATCTCAATAGACTTCCTGGTTATATAATACGTTGAAAAAAATACAGTTTTGTCAAAAATATGGTGCACATTTTTTGTTAATGCACTTGATTGCATTGGAAGTATCCAACAAGATATACTGTAATACGTCTTTACTTTGCTGTCATACAAACATTTTGTCACACCTGGTTTTTTGTTTTAGGGTAGAATTAGTAAACAGTATATACACTTTACACTTTCATTTTGTTTTGTCATTTAAATGATTTAACTCCATCTACAAATTATACCAGGTCTCGTATACTCATACATACAGGATTGTAATCCAAAATTAAATTGGAGTTCTCCTTGAAGAGATAACTGTAATTGAATAAAAAGGGCAAAAGGGCAGAGAATTAATTGGAAATTTAACCTTTTTTAAGATGAGAAGGAAGGTATTTTGCTCACTCTTTCACTTATTCACAGGCTACGCTTTCACCTTTATGACTTGCTGAATATATATGTTGGTCTTACAGAGCTCTTTGTCACCCTTTTGCCAATAAAATGTAAAGGTAAATGGTAAATAGACTGCACTTATTTCCATCTAAGTGGACAAAGTTCTTTACAATTTGCCTGTCATTCACACAGATCCTCGCCATTGGGCCATCATTTGGGGGATTCAGTGTGTTGCCCAAGGACACTTTGAATGGAGCAGTTGGGTGGTGGTGGTGGTGGGGAGGGGGGGGCAAGAATCGAAACATCTAATCTGAAATTACTGGACGACCCACTCTACCCACAACCACCCAAACATTAGCCTTTAGTCTTCAGAAAAAGGATGTGATGTCACACATTTGACGAAGTTCTGTCGCCCAATTGTACAAATTCACAAGCCAAAGATGAACAAAGGTTCAATTTGACCTGGTCATCTGCTCAATGTTGGTGCTACTGTGAGCGCACCTTAGGGTTGAGAGTCATGAACTGATAGACTAATAGCATTTAATGTTTAGAAATGAGGTACAAAAGTGAGGTTTGAATCACACAGATTGTTCTTTACATGCCTATTCCTAACATCTGACCTAACTATTTTCACTCTTACGCCCCCTTTATGTCTTTAAAATCAGAAAATCACAGTTATGCTGCCATTTAACTCCAAAGGTCAACTTGCCTTTTGTTGTGGTTTTGACTTCATCTAATCATGTGTCCAAGTGCTTGCTGCTGAAATAAAGGCGTGTCATTTAGCGAGACAGACTCTTTCAGCTCACAGTTAGCACAAGGCTTCTCTGCAGATGAAAAGAGAGATGATATCATTAAGAACTTATCAGCAGCGTGAATGCTCCTCACAGGTACATTGGTAATGTGACACGAACACCACACCTCGGTGTCACCAGGAACAGTTCCAGCCGGGTGAATCATTGTTCAGTCATACAAGTGTGCATGCCTGTTAATGATACAGCCCTGACATTTAACACATAATAAGGTGTTTCATCCAGATCTCCATCGGAGGCGATTTACAGGTGGAACGAACCAAGACCTTTCAGTTCTAAAGCATCTTCGGTGGAGCTGAAGACTGTCTGAATTCCTGGTTCTTGCTGCTCTTCCTCTTGCCTCATTCTCTCAATCTCTCTCTTTACCCCACCATCCCCCTCTCTTGCCTCTCAACCTGTTTGTTCTCTTATCTCTCCTTGTCCTGAACGAATCGATGAGGCGCTCGTTAGCCCAGGGATGTTCATTGGCGACTGTTTGCTTGGAGAAGAGATTGGCCTAAAACAGAAAAAAAAAGGGGGTGGATGGGGCAAATTCAGCCCTATTGTGCTCTTAAACACTTAAATGCATTCAGCAGCCCTGCATAGACCAACATCTCCAGAAGTGGTGGATCTAAAACCTCACACAGGTCCACCTATTGTGAAACTGAGCTGGATCTTTCGCACCTGTCATGATGTAGATGTAATTAAGGAATTAATGCCCACACCGTGTAATGCTTGTGAATTCTGTTTCAATAATGAAATAAGGTTATTGTTTAAACTCATGATTTTACAGTTTTATAAACTTTCTTCTCAGTATTTTTAAGTCACATAAAGGTTTAAAGCCAGATATTTCAACTTGCATCAGATCAGCGTTATCAAGGGAGCTTTGTTCACCTCAATACAGAGGATACTTTTGCTGTCTCTTAATCTCTTTTTTTGCAGGAACGGCCAATCACACAGAATTAACAAGACTAAGAGCTAACATCTAAAGGCTCAGAGGCTGTACTAACTGTGTGCTCAGACACAACACAAAGCAAATTTTAGATGTGGTGCGATTACATGCAAAGTCAATACAAACACACAAGTAGAGGCTAATTCAGTACATCAGTGTTTGCTTTGTGTTTTGTCTGAACACACCATTAGGCACTGCAATGAGCTAGTACTCATGTTAGCATGCTAACATGCTCACAGTGACAATAATAACAACATGCTACAACATGGCATAACGTTTCCCATGTCCACCATCCTGGTTTAATGTGTTAGCATGCTAGCATTTACTAATTAGCATAAAACACAGAAAACAACTGATGCTGATGGGAATATAATTTGTTTGCAGGTATGTGGTCATAAAATATTATTGGACAGTGCAAATTTTAAGGATGTGGTGCGATTACATGCAAAGTCAATACAAAGACACAAGTAGAGGCTAATTCAGTACATCAGTGTTTGCTTTGTGTTTTGTCTGAACACACCATTAGGCACTGCATTGAGCTAGTACTCATGTTAGCATGCTAACATGCTCACAGTGACAATAATAACAACATGCTACAACATGGTGTAACGTTTCCCATGTCCACCATCCTGGTTTAATGTGTTAGCATGCTAGCATTTGCTAATTAGCACAAAACACAGAACACAACTGATGCTGATGGGAATATAATTTGTTTGCAGGTATGTAGTCATAAAATATTATTGGACAAGTTCAAATTTTAAGGACAATCAGAGTTACAACAATTCATCCTGAGGGGTTTATGAATATCTGAACCAAATCTCATGACAATCCATTCCATAATTGTCAAGACATTTCAATATGAACCAAAAATGTCAACCTCATGGTGGTACTAGACGAAATGTCAGGGGATTACCAAATTCAGTAGGCTTCCTCTTTTGAATGTCTGTATAAAATTTCATGGTAATCCATCAAATAGTTGTTGAGATATTTCAGTCTGTACCAAAGTGATGGACTGACCGACAGACATGGCTATCCCTAGAGCTGGCTAAAATGATAGATGATCTCTGCAGATGTTACAAATATCCCCTGTTAATATTATAATATTTTTAAAATTTTAATTTTCCATTTAAAAAGAAGGGGGTGCTTCCTGATGAAGCAGTTTTGTCACATTTCATTAAAAACAATGTTATTTCACTCACTCGCAATTTCACATGAGTGGAGCTGGCTTGCAGCCTTTCATATAAACTAAATATTATTTCCATCTACAGGAGGGTGGAGGAGGGGGGGGGGGGGGGGCAAAGACGCAGGAGGCATTCAGAGTATGAATATGTATTTGAAGTTGAGGGGAAGAAAGTGTAACTGTTTTCATAATCATTTGTTATTTCAACACAATTTCCACAGAGTAATGGTTCCGTTTGGGTAGATAATCACATTCACAAACTTTCCACAAGTACAGAAGTGATCTTCCTGCCTTTAGTTGTAGTGATCGAGGGCAGACATGGACAGATAGGCACGAGTATGCATCCTGGGACACTTAAAACAAACCGCATTGCTTTCGATGTCATTACTTTCCTTACAGAATGAAAAATAATGCTGGTAAACATATTTATGCAATTGATATGCTCTTTCAGTTTCAATAGATTGTGTTTGCCATCCATTTTTCATTAGTGCACTTCTCTTGTCATATAATTTATACAGTGGCTTGCCATATCTTATGTATTGAACAGAAGAGGGGGGGAAAAAACCCTTTTGGAAAGGAAGATCTATTTTGAAGTGTGTAGGAGGGTTGATCTTGTGCTGTTAGCCTTTGATATAATTCAATCAAAACTGAACAAGTGGGATGCACATGTAAAGGAGATCTTTCTTTCCTTATCTTTTAAGCCCATCCAAATCTGACATTTTGGGCTATTTGGAGAGATACAGAACAGCTGGTAGCCTTGTGCATCTTACTGTGTATGAATCCTTTTGAACACAGTAGCTCCCAGTATGCTTCTTTTTATGCACTGCTTTGTGTGGTGACATCCCATCTTTTAATATCGTACAGAAGATTATGGAGGTGGACATGATTTAAGATCAGGACCCTGGATATAGAGAATTTGTGAGATATTACTAGTTATATGTGGACTCGTTTGGGCAGATTGAGTAAAAATATAGCATCTAAGTTAGTTTAAATGCTTCTTAATTTCAGCAGCTTTCACCTTTTCCTGCAGCAGATCAAACCACAATATGTGGTCCTCAAAGTATTACTACGTCACCGTGGCAACCATCAAGTGTCCAAAAACTGTCCATTCTTCTCTCCTAATTTGTGTCTTGTGACTTCCATGTGAGCACATTTTGGTGGGGATCTGATTACACCTGTAGCCACATTCAATCACAATGAAGGCCTGGTCTGGGCCTGCAGCCAGTATCATGGCAAGAGGCAGAACCTTCAAATCACTCAAATCAACACCGGTGTCTTGGCATCAGAGTGACGGCGACCCTCTTGCCTCCGAGGTTTGCATATACAAGGAGGGCTTATCCTCTTAATAAATAAACCTGGAACCTAAAAATCACAGGAACACAGGAGGGATCATTGCTGCACTGCGCTGCACTGCGCTGCACTGCACTCCCCTCCTCTCCGTCAGAGAGGGATTATCCCTTTCACTTAGCGCACACGCCGCTAATTTCTCCTGCCAGGTTCAACTCCCAGAATGCACCAGGGAGATTGGCTGTCTCTGCTTCTTTTCTTTCTCCTCTCTACCTCGTTGCCAGTCTCCCCTCTTGCTCCTTCACTCTCTCCTCCCCTCCATACCTGGCTCCCTGACTTGTTTTATCTCTGTGCTGGTGGGAACACAAACCCCAGTGTTTCTTTCTCCTCATCCTCTTCTTTGATGATGTTTTACAAAATTCACTTGGCAGGCTACAGAGCCGTATTCCTGGGACTCAAAGGCTGCACGTGTGTGCCTAAAAACAAGATTAAGGTGCACACCTCTCGTAAAACAGGTGTTGTCAGTATTTAACAGGTTGAATTTTCTTCTTTTTTACCTGATGCAATCCTCATTTTAAGCTTCACAAGACAGTGGGTTCTTGGATTTAACACCGATGAGATTGAGCAGGGCTGTTTGTTCACAGAATCATCTATTCACTTTACTCCTCTCATGATAAGTCATCCAGGACAAGACAAGCAAAAAATCTGATATTTTATTTAGGAATGCATTAGCTGCAATGTCTGACTTTCTTCTTCATGCATTCTGAACCAAGTATTTAAGATTTGGTTAAATATTTTTATCTGTTGATAAACAGTTTTGTGTTGTTTTAATGTTCAAAAAGTAATATAGATATAAAGGAGAGATCCATTAACAACTTTAACAATGTTTTCCTTACATGACATAACTAATAAAGTCAAATTGATTCCTCTTGATGACAAGTTATTTATGTGCAGTGGTGAACTAAATACATTTTTTTTGTACTAAAATATAACTTTGAGGTACTTCTACTTATTTACATTTTATGCTACTATATGTATCTACTCACATAAAGTCAATACATTATGAGGTAAATATTGCAGGCTTTTCACTACATTTATTAGACTACTATACTTCTCAGATCAACATTAAACACAAAAAACACACTGATCTTATAAAATATAATGCCTTGATACAATATAGATTAGGCAACTTTAACAGTATATAAAGTAGCTAAAATCATATGAGTCAGGGACAACAGAGCCAGACTAGCTCTAAGGTAACAAAATCTACTTTACAGGATCTCTAAACCTCACTACAAACATGTGTGACAGAGGATAGAGACAACACATAGTCCTTAAATAATGCAATATGATTCAATTAATTAGGGAAATACAATAAGGTGTGTCTGAGAGCAGGTCAGTACGTATGCAATGTGAGGTTGTGGGAGTGGTGAGGAGTGTGTATGGATGTGAAACACAAAGCACAAACAAGTAGAAATGTCAGTCAGCAGGCCAGGGAGAAGAGACTGAGAGGATCTTGCAGGTTTGATTTATAGCCTCCTGAGACCAACCTACTCAGGTGTGTTGCATCTCTGACAAGGTCTCAGCTCCACCCATCAACTCCCAACAGCCAACAAGGGAATACAAGATGGGGCCGTCGCACACGTTATATCTTGTCTGTTTTGTCCTTTACAAAATCCCAAGTGCAAAGAGAAACAGGTTGTAGTTTTATAGGGAGTTATGTGCCAGATAAGCTAGCTGTTTCCCCCCTCTTTCCAGCATTTGTGCTAAGCTAAAGCTAACGAAACGCTTCTTCAAACTACTGCTTGTAACATGTTGCCAATAATTCTGCTGTACTTTTACTTAAGTATGATTTTGAATAAAGGTAAGGGAGTATTTTTATATTGGTGTTTTTATATTGTTGTATTGATATTTTGACTCAAGAAAAGGATCTGAGTATTATATTTCTTGTTAGGTCAAGAGGCAGTGTGAGTGTGGAAAAGGAAACACTAACTTTTACAGAGAAAGTAGAGGGATACTGATCTGTCTCTGGGTAAATAAAAAGATTCCACTGCATGTCCCGTCAACCCTAAAGCACTGTAGGAAATTATATTCCTGACAAAAACACAATATTGTATGTTCACACCACCAGATTTATATGTTTTCTTCACCTTTCAGATGTATGCATTTGTATCCTCTATGTGTTTACTCAGCACATCAAGTTAGTCTCTCACCTCCGGCTAATTCTCACACCCTGCTGATGAATCCCAAAGAGCAGAACGTTGGGCTATAAATCGCATAAGCCAGAGAATATACAGTAGGTATCATGGTTTCATGCTCGCTCAGCAAGTTTAGTTTGAAAGCAAATTGCCACAATGAATGCAGACAGCAAAAAAACTCTGCATGAAGGCTATGGGAATCTTTTTTTTTCTTCATTTTGTGTAATTACTTTACCTGTAATCAGGGCTCAGACTCTATTATTATATTAGACTATATAAGTGGCTAAAATCAATTTTGTTATATTAACATTGAACACAAGACAACCTGACAGAATTATCACCTGACTCTGACGTTCTCCTCGGCTCTACTGAGGTTTATAGCATCTCTTTACTTTTTGTTCTGGTTTTCCTGCCTGCAACTTTAATGATTTGGTTTATTCTCACCACTCAACACCAGAAAACAGAAAGAAAACTTTGATAAACTGACTGTACACTACCTGCCCAGCACCAAACGGTACACAGACAAAGTTAGCAACTAGCTAGTTGACATAGTGGTGCATTTAACTGCTGAAGAGCCCTGAGAAGTTGGTGGAGACCAAACCAGAGCTAAAAAGGAGAGTGGATACTGGACTACCATTTAAGATCATCTTAAAAAGGTGATAATATATTGTGTTCTAAGCTTGTTTCTGTTGTCCCCAAGTGGCCAAATAACAGTTTTTGCAGCTTTAAATTTACTAGAACAAACAACTCCTGCACACTGTCCTCTGTGCTTGCAATTAGAGGAGATTTATTGGGAACAAGTTTCAGTACACATGACCTTCATCAGGTTATTTCGGCATTGAAAAGGTCAGCCTACCACGTAAAGGGGGCGATTGTGACTTGTTGTTAAAAAGACGTGAAGCTTTTTGGATCTTTACCTTACAGACCTTCTCACCCAAAGGTTTGAATGATGAGCTACTTTTTAATGTGATGTTATGAGATGAGAATCTCTTTGATATACCCTCTATTTTAGACTCATCTTGAATTAATTATTTATTATAAGACATTTGTCTTCATTGGGAAATAACCTGATGAGGGTCTGTGTACCGAAACGTTTCCAATAAATCTCCTCTAATTGCAAGCACAGAAGACAGCGTGAATTCTTTGTTCTATTATTGTCGGCCCGTGGTCTTCTCCGACGCACCTGTCTATCTGCAGATGTGCAAAAGTTCTGCTCCTCAAGCTTTAAATTAACTAAAATCTACTAAAATAAATCTAATAATATATAATACACTCACATTTTCCCACCAGATTTCTCTTTGTGGAAGCGTGGTGAAAAAAGTATTCAGATCTTCATATTGAGAAATAAAATTACAAGCATAATAATTGTTAGCTAAATAACCAACCAAAAATCCAAACAAACAATTAATTTTTAGTGCCTGCTCAAAATATTTAGGTTGGAGGGAAATTGGACTCATGACTTCAATATTTCTAACACAAAAATGTAGACGTCTAGCCTCTGGACCTGCTGTATTTCTGCACAGTAGTGATACATTTGATGATGAAAATGACAGCAGTAAATTAAATGAAACTGAATGAAATGATGCTGTTTCCGGCCACCTCCTGTCAGTGTCACCCATGGCTGACCTGGCTTTTTTCCGCACGTCTTCTAGAAGCTTCCCCCTCCCCTCCTTACTCCGCCTCCCCCTTTTCTCTCTTTGTAAACCTTGGTACGAGAACGCAGTCGGCATCACAAGTGTTGCCGCTGCCGCCGCCGCCACCGTTATCCCGTCTCCCCGGCTCACCGCGGCGGCTGCTGCTGCTGCTGCTGAGCTGTTTGTTTAGGAATCTGGGCCCGAAAATTGTATTCCATCGACCATGCTCGCTATCAACACACAATTATCTGGGTTAATCATGTGGAACTGTGGCAAATTCACCTGGGGCTCAGGAACTAATGACATTCGCGTCTGGCCCTGCTTTAGTGAAATGGCCCCAGCACCTGCAGCAGGAACACGGAGATTGCCAAAGAAAATTTGGTCTCATTTCGTCCTCCTCGACGCCTCCCCCCACCCCATCCAACCCCTCCCTCCCTTTCTAACCGCTACCACCCTTCCCCCTTTCCAATCTCTCTGTCTCTCTTCCCATTTCCATCCCACTTCGCCCTTAAAATTTGTTAATCTTTTCTGGTTTCTTCCTCTGCTCCTCCTCCTTTTGTTTCTCTCGCACCTTCGTCTCCTTGGCGAAAGAAGGACACCCACAGTCGCCAAGTCGCACGAACCCAATCACGACGGCCTGGGTGAACGTCAATCTTCACGCCTCTTGTGTAATCATTGAATTTCCAGCTTCGCTACCTGTGTAACACCTGAACGGTAGATGGTGTAAAGGTGATATAGAAGACGAAGATGATATCTCGCAACAAATTTGTGACTTTGGTTCCGGACAGACAGCGACTTGTGTTCTCGCTGTATAATTAAGAAAGTGATTGAGTGCAGTCAGCAGGGTGTTGATGCTCTTTCTCCATCACACTTTCTCTCCCTTGCTCTCTTTGTCTTTCTATCACACAGACACACACACACACACATATACACACACACTCACTCACTCAATCATACACACCACAGAGTCATTTCCACCAACTTAGAGGAAGTAGAGGAACTCAATGCTCATAATTATACATCAATACAAACATATGTTTCCCAATCACAGATGCCATCCATGTGTGAAATGGGTGTCACACCGTTGGAGGTCTCATTATTTGTGAAGTGTGTGTGCGCGTGTGTCTCGACTCTTTGGCTACCACCCACGTCGGTCACAGTGACTATGTAATATACCTCCTCTGCTGATAATCTCAAGCGGGACTTTTGCATGCTGAGCGTACTGTACGTCAGATTCTATTTCCAACAATCCTCGTTTGATGCGAGGTGCGAAACAAATCCCTCCTTCCTCAGGGGATGTGTTGGTCAATGTGGATGGATTTATCATTCCACTGGACAGCAGTAGACGAGCCGTTCATTGGGCTTTTTTTTCACACCTCCTGTGCTCTTCAGTTGCCTTTTGTTGAGAATTAAATAACAATTGTGCCAGTGTTATCACACAGAGCTCGCCTCACTGCCTACCACTGTCACACTTTAAATCTGATACTGCTCAAAGAGCAGTTGGCCTGATTCAAGGAAATTGACTCCGGAGTTCTCCCATCGGGTGACTATTGCATATCTGCTCTTGCTTCCAGACTCAGGAGTTGCACAACAGGCTGGCGGTCAACCTAACCAACAAGCTACTACTACTACTACTACTGCTTCTTGAATCCTGCTTTTGAGCAATATTTGAAAAAAGCATTAGTGAGCAGCTAAGACCCAAAACTACCAATTTTGAGGTCTGGCAATGCGAGATAAAAATGGAATAAAAGTGACTGGAAGTTCTCATGAGGTATGGACATTTCTTTTCTAAGACTCCAGTATGTTATCACCCCAGGGGGCTCCAGGGTTTGCTGTGTTTCATTTGGATTATCGTAATTTGATTAAATGCCAGTTTATGGAGGAATATGTACCATCTAATACCAGTTAAAACGATATGGACATACGAGTGACCCTGTATGAGCCTAGAGGATCTTGAGGTCCCTATCATTTTTAAATTCATTCTGCCTTTTATATCCCTCAAAAAAAATATGCCCTTTAATCAGATGAAAATCAAAATTAAGCAGCACTCACAACGAGCCTGGGATCATGTATGGCCTTGGGCAAAAATTTGGCATATCCTCACCTGAGGTCCATCCAATTAAAGGCTTCACACACAAACAAACAAACAAACATACCAGTTACCATCCAGTACATGCACAATGTTCAGAGTGGTTCAGAGGGGACAGTGTTATGGACAGAGCTGGGCACGGGGGCTGCAGGTAAAGGTCAAGAGATTTTCTCGTTGGCCTTCTGCTCCAGAGGATGATAACTGTTAGTGTTAATCTGATGTACACACTTCACAAATGGTATTCTCTAGGCTTGTTTTCTTTTTCAAATTTCCCTCTACACTGTGCTCTGTTATAATGAGGATAAGTTCATGTATTGCTGATCATATGTACAGGGCCTTATAGACAGACTGGAGACAGTTGCCTCATGGAGCTTTAAATATCACCGTCTGCACTTTTGTCTCAGATATACATGCATGTTTGCACACAGAGACAGATCTCTATACACAGAAATATATTCAAGGCCATGATTGTGAGGCTAATTGAAAAATGTTCACCAAAATAATCAAATTTAAAGCTTAAGAGAGCATTCGAGCCCACATAAGAAGCAACATCAGGGTACACACACACACACACACACACACACACATACACACAGGGAGCTTGTCTTGTTGCTGTTGAGTCCGTGACATGGTTTAACAGTCTCACAGGATCCATAAAACGCCCCCGAAGGCTTCATATAATCTCTCCTTTTTTCCTGCTTAATAGGAGATAATACAAGTGCGCACCCCGATGAATCAATATGCAACAGCAGCTTTAGTTTGATAATTAATACGAGTGTCGGAAATAGATTTGTGATTTGGCAGGGCAGGTCTGATATGACTCTGGTCTCCTCTCTCTCTCCCTCTCTCTTTCTCTCTCAACAGCCAAAGTCCCTGTTCCACTCTGTATCCACATCCCATTGAACTAATCTCATTCTTTTTTTCTTCTTCTTCTTTTTTTTTTCTCAATAGCGCTAATTCTTTGACTAAAGCCTGTTATCTCATTAAAGGCCCCGCGATGGGATTCGATGGCATCCTGACATCTGTATTCATTCCCCTCGAAATTAGTCCTGACACAAATTTAATGAAAAAACACTCGGAACAGTGGAGATTAGACGTCATGCCAAGTATCACAGAAGGGAGACAAAAAAAAAAAAAATCATCTATTTAGTTTTGGTTACATTTTTGGAAGGGTGGATTAGCACTGTTCCTTTAGCTTTTAGTTTTTTCGACTGCTGAGGTCTGTTAGCCTATACCTTTTACTCGCTCGTTTTGCCTCTTTTACACTCAATCCATAAGTCGGATTGAGATATTGAGGAGTGCACTGAGTTTGCTAATGGTATTTTAAGGCTGACTGCAACACTCGGGCGGTAATTCGATATCAAACGCTCTTAAGGTAAGAAATGGCGAGACGAGACAAAAGAGGAGCACCCCTGGCCCTGAGTAGATAAACCCAGACGAACTGAGGACGAGGATGCACGAGGAGTGGATCTGCAACCACCTAACTTCCCACCCCGCCCCTCGCCTCGCCTCCTCCGCCTCCTCCTCGTCTCCCACTCCTCCCTTATTCCACCACCAGCCTCACCCCCTCCCCTCCCGCGCCATCACCCTGTGCCTGTGTCGGTTGCAGTGCTGATAATTCCCTCTGTTTGGGAAGAAAAAAAAAAAAAAAAAAAAGAGATGAAAGCGTTCATGGATGAAAGAAACTTGGATTTAATCTTTCTCGCCGTCTTTCGCTCTCTCTTCCAGTACACGGTGTTGATCGTTTTCTTCGGGAAAAAGGGCGAGGAATGAGGAAGAGGCAGGGAGGAAGGGAAGAAGAAATAGATGGGAATGA
Organism: Thunnus maccoyii; assembly: GCF_910596095.1. NCBI lineage: Eukaryota > Metazoa > Chordata > Actinopteri > Scombriformes > Scombridae > Thunnus > Thunnus maccoyii. Next base: position 6,719,344 of record NC_056556.1, read on the forward strand.
GGAAAGGGGGATAGAAACAGGAGTAAGCCCATTTGGAGCCAGGTGAGGCAGGGTTGTGGACCAGTTCAATAGACTCAGTTTACCCTTCAGAATGTACACACAGTGACCTGATGAAATAGTGGCCTGGAGAGGAGGGAGGCCACAGATAAAAAAAAAAAAAAAGCCATCGTTTCCTCTTCATTTGGCTCTGGCCATGATAAGGTCTTCAGCTCTCAGATATCTGTAGTCACAAGGTAAGAGGCCTGTCATAAAGGAGAGATAGAGAGAGACTGCAGAATGGACTGAGGAGCTAAGAGAAGACATGCACCGAGGAAGAGGAGGAGGAGTGAACGCGGTGTAGACAGGCTGTAAGACGGATATTCGCTCATCATATGAAATAATTCTCGGTGTTCAAATTGAATCCCTCTGATGTCACACGTTCACCAGACATGTGAGATCCACTCAGAACCAGACACAAGCAGCTGCCAGCTGATCTACTGGATCTATATTAAAAGCTGCAATTGGTAAGATTTTAATGTAAACTTGCACCCATCCTATATGATTAAATGAGAAACTGTGGCTGCTGATGGTCTGATAACCATAAGGCAATGTAGTCTGAAGCTTAAACTGTGTTTTGTTATTTGCTGTGAAATCATACATTTATTTTGGGGTTTGATGTGTCACCACGTAAACGAGAGTGTTGTGTCTTTATCCAGAGAATTTTGATTTTTGAAAAAATACCTTTACAGGACAAAATGAAGTTTCATATGATGGGAGGCGTGAATAAGCACATTCATCTTGGAGGAAATTTACCTCCAAATGAGGATGACTCAGTGAAAAAAAAAAGACTTTCCAGAGAAAGTGAAACACACAGTAATGCATTTTTGCAGCTAATTTGCAACAGCAAATGGAGGAATGCTGCCTGGATTATGTTTTTCATCCACAAACTGTAACTGAGGAAATATTGTTAAAAGACCTTTTTTTTTCCACAGCAGACACACAAAGCACAAGTGCAATTTACATTAACAATAGCTAAATGGTATAATGCATGATGGTTCACCAGTATGGCTACAGTAAAATGTTCACCTACAATATATTTCATTTGTTTTCTGTCAAAACATCCAATGTCAGAATATTTAGAATATCTGCTTGTAGCAACTGCAGGATCATTAAACTTTTTCATGGTTATATTTTAGGTAGTAACAGCACTTTGTTAAGGTTTGGAAAGATTGTGCTCTTGGTTTAATACAGAAAAAGTCCACAGCGACTTGAACCACAAGACACAACATGTTTACTGTATTGACATTTTTTACTGAAAACACAATCTCAACAGGACTTTGACACCAGAGACCAAGGTAGCACACCATTCACTTGAATAAAAACTGCCTGTGAGCAATGTAAATGGGAAAACAAGACAGGTTGGTTGTTTTTTGTCATATGGAATATGGAGACTGTCCTCTCAAGAAAAACAACACACAAGGCCATAATGTCAGCTGCCCAAAAACAACATTATGTCGACAGCCATAGTAATTATAACCGGAGCAGTGACGCAGTTCAGATGACAAGTTGACAATTTTCCTCACTCAAGGAAGTGTGGTGGTGGGAGGCACCAACCCAACAGTGGACTTCGTCTACAGTGTTCATTCACTCTTCCAACCACAAGTGTCACATTTTCAGCCGCAAGTCGGGACAGTTTTTTTTTTCTTTCAAAAACCATAATTATTGCAGCCATGATGACGATGGCCACACCATGATCTTTCCCTAAACCTAACCAGACCTTAACCAGAGTGTTGTCACATCATAAAACATCATTATTTTCTAACAGTGGTTTGTAACAGTTTTTGAAAGCACAGACAAATGATGTTGTCCTGCCGATTAGGGCGCCAGATTAGAAAACACTCATGTGTGTCGTTCTGGAGTTCACAGTCCAACAATGTATTTGGTTATTTAATTTGACTTGTTGGGACTATGTGTATATGAGTAAAAGCAGAGGAAAAAAATAAAATTTAATAACATTTTCACATGTCTGATTTGCATAACAGCTAAGGTCTTAGCTGCAAGAGTTAGTCACAAGTGGTTTCAAGTAAACAATGAGCATATTTTCCTGCATTTTTTCTGTGTATTTTGAAGTTATGCATACTGAAAACCTGAATGGAAATGCAGAGAATATGAAGCTGAGGTGAGGAAACATTGACAAGCAGCAATAAGTGCTGCTTTTGATAAATTATGCTTTTTAAATTCCTGGTAATATAGATTAATTGTTGGTGTATTACTGCCACAAGCTGTTACAGGCACCTCAAGATACCAAAAGAGGAAAAAAAAGATATTTTACAGTCACTGTAACCCGACCTTGGAAACAAATCTACTTCAGACTGTTATAAATGTTACTGAAATGACCCATACTTTTTTAACTGGCATCTGTTTTCTTGCTTTACTGTTGTGTATTTACTATTACTGACACAGTCTTCTCTCCAGTGGACCCCTCATAACAACAGCCAAGGTTGCTGGAAGATTTTGTGATAAAACTGCGAAACGCCTTGAGAATTTTTTAAAAACTCTTACTGTACTCTGTGAGTGAGCGAGCGAGCAGGGTGCCAGGCCACAGACCTCATTATCCACCCCTGACTGGCCTGAATGGATGAAATGGAAGGCAGAAAAAAAAAAAAAAGGCAGAGACAGATAGGAGGAGAAGAAGGGAAAGAAAAAGGTAAGAGACGATGATCTAACAGCGCAGACATGGGTAATGGAAGCACTTGATGCTCAAAATGATTTTAATGAAGAAAAAGAATAGGGCAAATTACAGAAAAGATCAAGCAAAGAATAAAAAAAGGAAGATAAGCTCTTATTCTGTGCCCTTACACTTGGAGAACATACTCTGTCACAATAGCATTCATTATACAACTTTCTCCTTTTCCGTAATTGCTCATTTAGATATTGACCTGCAGTCATTTGAAAACTTTGAAATGTAGACTATAGGTTACACAACTGCCAAGTCCTATTCCTAAATTAAATTTCCAATATTTCTTTTGTAATCACAGCTTTTAAAAAGGCCACACATCTCATCCCACCATCCTCGACTTTCTGTTGAATCGTTATGAAAGCACATTGTCGGCCCGAGGACACCGGCATCATCCCAGGAGGGGTGCACAGCAGTGGTGGAGGTGTGGGGGTGTTGGATTTTATAGCCCGCAGCTCCCTAGCCCCACTTTGCCAGCCGGGGCAAGGAGCCTGTATGGCAGCCAAGCGTGGCTCCGGCCAGCTCGGGCTCATATGTATGGAAAACACGAGGTCTGGAGAGGGAAGTCACAGGGGGTCATGCTAGTCAGAGAGGCAGCCCGGGGTCCTGGTGCAGGTTAGAAGGTCTTGGTTCGGGAGAAGAGGCTAATTTCTTCTACTTGGCTGAGCAAAGGCCTGAATAATTGTGCCCCCTGGGTTGGCCTTTGGGTAATGTGGAGGTAGAGCAGAGATTGTGAAGAGCAAACAGGGGGAGGTTCAGGATCACAGAAAAGGTTGAGTCAAGGTTGTGTCCAGCTTTTAGTAGTTAGCTCATTAAATTCATGTTATCAAACTAAAAACATCACTATTTGTGCTTTACACTGCATAGTACACTCAATTAAGTGATGTTATACGCATACAGTAACCCAACCCTGCCTTTATGTTCAATAGGGCTGCAAATACTCAAACATCAACAGCATCACGTGGAGTACATGGACATGTTTAGATTTCCAAATCATGCTTTTCACAGCAAGAACTGATATTTCATCTAGTTACTGAGGCTGTTAAATCAAAATAAAAACAGGTTGTATGATTTCTGATTTGGGAGAAGTGAAAAGTGAGTCTTTTTTCAGGATTATATGTGCATATAATGACTTAAACATGTAAAAACCCTGAAATATTCTGGTGTACAGATGATCAAAAATGGTAATGGTTGTTTAATTCTTATGTATATTAAAAGACCCCCTCAGGAAATTATAAAATTTGAAAAATAACGTGTCAGACATGTTTTTACCACAAAAAATATCAATACATTGGTTTAAAAATCTAATCTAGTCCTTTTCTGTCATTAAAAAGTCCAGAATCTACAAATCTGCAAATTAACCCTAATCTTAACCCACATTTAAGTGAAGGGTTTTTTTTTTTTTTTTTTTTAAATTGTCAACTTTGTCTCAAATGCTTTGAAAAAAGGCAAGATGGCTGAAATTAGTTTGATTTCCACATATGTTACAAGCTTTACCAGTTTTTAATATATAAATTTTGTTATATACATATCTAAAAAGCAGCCTTTGCATATAATCATGTCAAAATACAAACAAAATTTAACAAACTAAAGAATTTCATTGAACTTTAAGCTAAAATGTCTCTTTAAAAGTACAAAAAGAGATGAGTTGGAGAGTCCGACGTCTTTGTCGCCCCTGTAGTAATTGCTGCAGACATTTCTATCTACTGAGGACAAAAACCTAGTTTGATGATGTGATGTAAACGACTACTAGTGGTGGCGGAGTATGTGTGTGTGTGTGTGTGTGTGTGTGTGTGTGTGTGTGTGTGTATAGCCAAAGTATGTGCAGGAGTCCAAGGGTGACAGCTACAACAGCACCACATCCACTCACGAACCCAAGTAATGAATCTGCCACGATCCTGCTTTCAAAAAATTGAAACCAAGTGATATGACTGGATCTCCTCACATTCATTTCGAAAAATAATTTAAAAAAATTAAAAAAAGATCACCCCCTTTTAAACCCATGACTGCGTTGGCTGTTGGCTGTTGGCGGCGTGACAAGGGAGAGGCGGTGACAGATGTTTAAGCACGGCGAGGGCCGGGGAAGTGAATGTGATATGCTCAGGTGTAATTATACTCACCTAGTTCACAGCGGAGATTAAGAGGAGAAGGGATGGAGAAGTGCAGGAGTGTCAGACATTAAAGAATATTGAAATCCTCGCTGATGAGCAGTGTCAACTCTCTTATTCCTGCCCCCCTCTCACCCCCCACCCCCACCTTTCTTCCCCTTCTCTCCCTTTTGTCACTGTATCATCTCAAGGTCTCACTTCTGTTTGCCTTTTCCAATTATCAAGGTGTGACTCTGGGCTTCCACAATCCCCCCCTCCATCTTCCCTCCCTCCCTCCCTCCCTCCCTCCCACCCTCCCTTTCTTCCAATATAATGTTAACTATATTGAACTATAAGACAAAAAAATCTTTTGTTTGTCAGGAAATTTACAGTTGTTGAATTCATTATCACTTACAAATTTCTCCTCTGGTTCCAGGCCTAATCTGATGCCAATTTTGCATTTTTCCTTTACATAATGCTGTCGGACATCATTGCAAGGACATTGTACTGTACTTGAAGTGATTTAATTTAAAAGAGAAGTTAGAGAAACATTCCCAACATTATCTTGAGACAACACTGTCCTCTAGTGGCTGCTGTGTGCTTTACACACATGCCAAAGCAGCCATGAAGAGGCCCTCCTGTCAGAAAATGGATTATGACAGTCTAATTTATTATTATCATCTCCATCCCTCTGACCCAATATTTCAGAGCTTCAACCTGGTGTCCTGCTGACAGGCAGGCACGGTCACACTCAATCTACTCAATCCCTCAACACAGACACCGGTAGCCGGGCAGGCTTCTTCTCTCCACTTTTGTCAAAATTGATTTATCAATTATAATAAAAGCAGGGTGGGAGTGGTGGAATATTAATCACAGTGGGATCTGTTAAATAGATTAGAAAAAACGATTCATAAATGACCAACTGCAAATTTAGTATTCCAATTATCCTCACTGATGGAAGTGGTTATCAGAAAGATCCACAGATTTATTTTGAGTCTATCTTTGGTTATCAGTATGTAGTTTGACAAAAGAGCACTAGTGTTTTGTTTCATTTTGACTTTCTGTAACTGTCCTGTTCTCTGCCTATTTCTCCTTGTTGGTAATGTAAAAATAGACAAAAGAGCTTAGAACAGCTAATATAAAAATCTTCCTTAAATTGGTTACAGAGGCAAAATGACTAGCACTTTAACCAGGACCTGTATGTAGTGGTGGCACAAGTATGGAGATCTTTAAAGTGTCTAAAATCAATGTTTTTTAAAAGAAATGTAAAAAATGTCAGAATTATTAGCAACTCTGCAGCTCCCCTCAGCTTTACAGAGCTTAATAGTGAGTTTCAGCACATTGTTTAGCTGTCTGGCTGCAACTTTACTGTTTTAGTTCACTCTCAGCGCTCTTATAGCATTGTTTTTGGCCACAGCAGGCAGTTGTTTTCAGAGAAAACCCCACCGTACACTACCTGCTCAGCACCAAACAGCAAACACACAGTTTTCGACAAAAATAGAGCTAAAAGAGAATGAAAATTGAACTTACCTTCACCAGGTGGACAGAAACACGACTCTAAATGAATGATAATGTTGCTCCGTAACTACTGGATGTGTAAAGAAGTGATTGTTTGCTAATTAGTTTACAAAATCAACTTTAAAAAGGTGATATGTCAGTGTTGTGCTCACAACTTGTTGAACTTGTAAAACTTGTTGCTCACAACTTGAAGTGGAAAATCCACAATTAAAAATACACCTTTAAAAGTTAAGTCCTCTTATATTTTTGATATTACTGTATAAGGTATTTTAATGTAGCTGGTTGAGGTGGAGCCAAATTTAACAACTTTATATACTGATGAGTAGTTTATAGTTTACAATGTGTCATTTTAAGCTGTTAGATAAATGTAGTGGACCAAAAACTACAAAGTTTTCCTCTGAAACGCAGTGGTATACAAGAGTATGAAGTTGCATTAAATGGAAATCCTCAAATAATGTACCTCCAAAGTGTCCTTAAAAGAGCCTACATACTGAAACCACACAGGTGTTTTCACTTATGTCGCCTGATTAGACCTGTTGTCAGGTCTGTGTGAGTGTGTACATTCAAGCATTCAGTAGATATTTCCCACAATCTCCTGTTGCACTTTATCATTTATCTTAATGATAATGAAATTTATGAACTTAACCTTTATGGAATCACACTGTAAAAAAAAAATCATAAAAAAACGGTAAAAAGTCTGGCAGCAAAAGTTGCCAAACACTTACCATCAAACAGTAAAAAACCATAAATTATTCTAGAGATTTATTTTAAAAATACGGATATTTACTTTGGACATTGTCTGCATTTTTACAATCCAACCATTGTAAAATAAAAATAAAATCTCATTATAAAACATTGCTAGAATGTTAAACAAATCAATAAATCTGCACAAAAAATGAAAAAGACTGCAGAATTACCAGTAAGTGTTTGGCAACTTTTGCTGCCAGACTTTTTACTATTTTTTTATTTTATTTTATTTTATTTACTTTTTTTTACATTAAATTTAAAGTTTTACTGTAAAAAACAGAAAGTTGCCTTAATTTTACATTCAGTAATAGGATGTGTATTATTTGTATTTTTACATAGAATTCAATGTAATTTAACATTCAAGACCATTAATAGTAAGTAGTAGTAGTAGTAATAGTAATTGAATAATCCTGTTAAAACTAAAACTATAATATTCTATTATATTAATTTACAGATTACAGCCTTTATTTTATGGTGAATATTTTTAATAAAAATAATTTACTGTGGCATTTACACTTAATGTAGAAAAAACAAAAAAAACAACTGTAAAATAATACAGTAAATTTCTGTGAAATCACTTTTTTTTTTTTTTACAGTGCAGCCAAGGTTTCTTTGCTGTCAAAATCTTCCTAGCCAAGTACTTTTCTCTTCTCAACTTCTCTCAAGAAAGAGTCTTAATAATGTCACCTACAATGTTTGATTTATTTAGTTTTATATAACAAGTAAGTCACATTGGGTTCTTTTGCAAGGGGAATATGATCAAGACAGTTGCATGAGGTTAGACAAAACAATACTAAAAAAGAATATTTTTTTAAAAATGAGCTACAGAAGGAACATGACTTTTATTATAGGTAGGTACTGTCCAGTGCTGAATAAACTGGATCCGCCATATTTTAAAAATGAGTCACAAACAAGCATCCGGTGCTGCAAGTTCAGGAATTTTGTTTCTCTTCTCCAACTCTATACTGTGAACACTTTGGCCAACCAGAATAAAGAGCACGCCAGCAAGCAGGCAGAAGAAGACGGCGACCGGAGCCAGGAGGAATGAGGGGCCATGTTGGATGCTGAGATGGAAGGAAGGGCAGCTGGAGACTCTCTGATGGAGGACAAACTGCTCCAGAGTGTCTAGTACCTGGACCCACATCAGATACATCACCAGCACTGCCAGCAGACACAAGCCTGACAGAAATATGAAATCATAGTTAATGTTCAAGATTCAAATTGTTACATCATTTCAAAATTATTTAATCATCGTGTTTGTTATGAGATGTTTCCATGTCTTTTCCACCGGATGATTATGCTGATCATCTAAGATGATTTAAAACATTTTATGTCGAAGTGTCAGCAAATCTATACAACATCCATAAATAAACAAGACTTTTCTGCTCAGATTACAAAGCTCAGCTCTGAAACGGCAACATTAACCTTTTTATCTTTACATAAGATGTAAATGGAAGCTTGTATGAATAATATTTGAATTATTTGTGTCAGATTACTCATGTATTTCAAAGGCAACCCTGAATAAATCTTTCTTGGCTTATTTTGCAATATCACTTACATAGATCATACTTTAAAGCAAATGTTCTCTCTGTATGGATATGAAGCAAGACATTTGATTTATGGTCAGAAGCAGCGATCGCGTTCTAAGGATTTGGCAGCCATGACATAAGAGATGCCTGGATGAGCTGAGACTGAATATATTCATTATGGCTGATGGGTTAAGCAATGCTTGAGGTCAGCTTCAAGACTTTTCAAAAAAGATTACAGTTAACTTTGTTGTACTTGAGTATTTTCCATGCTAGAATATAAATTTTGGGAAATCTTCAAGCCCACTTCAAAACTACAATCCTGTGTGAACAGAGAAATAAAGAGAAACAGGAAGAAAGTTCAAGCCAAGAGCTGCAACAAATGCACAAACAAAGCAGTGGCTCTTCTCCTCTAAAATCTCAATGCCACTTAAAACACTTTTGAACATTATACAGGATAAATATGGAGCAAAAACACACAAGACTGTGAGTGAGACTGATGGTGTCACACACACACACACACACACACACACACACACACACACACACACACACACACACACACACACACACACACACACACACACACACACACTGAACATGAGCTCAAACACACTGAGGCTTTTTAAGAAAGGCGATTCTACCTAACGAGCAGGCCAGCCCCAGTAACATTTTTTGTTTTAATTACTTTACTTTAAACTGCAAAACATTTGTTATAAATATAACAATTAATCATTATATTATTTGTAGGTAAGACATAAAAATAGTCCATGTATACTATTTACATTTTTTTGAATCTTATTTAATTAATTACATAAAAGCCATATTTTTACACTTTAAGATTTACCCTGTCTTTATAACAAACAATAATAATAATCTTTGTGCAAAATTTGGTTTTATTAATTTAAATAAACACATATTTCAGGTATCATGAGAGTCATACTTAAAAATCTTGTCTGAAATCTGGTGCAGAGATCTCTCAGGCAAGTGTTTTATGTTGGACTAATTTCCATCATTAATACACACATTATTATAATGTTGTGTTGTAGCCACATGCGACCACACATGCTGCAACATTTCATGACAAATGTTTATTTCTAACCTACTGATTTCTTTTAATCCCAGATACATCATCAACAAGTGAATTGACCATCAGCTGCCTCCAGAATGAAGGGGACCCTCCACTTGTTGCAATTCTGCAATATAATGTACTTATGTATTTCTTTTTATTTTTTTCTAACAATCTCATAAAGCAAATATTTTGTGTTTCTATTTCATCTTTTTTCTTTCTAAACTTTCCTTTTTTCTGTTTTAACAATAAAAAACACTCCTGTTCTTTATTGACAGTTCGATGTGTGTGTTTTGAGTCTTCCTGCATCAATAACTTAACAATTAACTTAACAGCACTTAATGCAAATAGTGAGATTTATGAGGTTTCCTCTCAGACATTGAACACCTGTCCTTGAGCAAATCAGGAGCTAAACTCAGCTGTGAGTAATGATACCTAACGAGTGGATTCAGGCGGATTGCAAACTCAAAATAGAAAACAAACCTGTAATTAGAAAATGTCTTCATACCACAGACCCTTATTCATGAGAAAATCATTTTATGAAAGTCATTAAAATTGTGTTACTTTACTATATAAGTGTTACTGAAGTTGCATGTGAAAACATGATGTGGTGACCATTTTTTATAACACGATGCACAAAACAAATATGTGACTTCTGGGTGTAAAAATATTTATGTTTTCCAAATATTTTGAGAAAATCACTGATTTTTTTGTTTCTTTTAGCTTAGACATAAGTTCAGACCATCCCAAATTAGTAATATGAAACTTCAATTATTGTGATTTTTTTAAACAATTAATTCAATTCCACAAACTACATTTTAATTAAAAGATGTGCAGATCACTGGATCAGTGATCTTCAAATGAGGGAGATCTGAACTGGACTATGATTTGGAAAAATGTTGGGAAACCTCTGAGGCCCACAAGCAATAAATTGTTATTATTTACAAAAATGCTAAATGGCTCTCAAATGATTAATGGTACAGTGATGCATTTGCTGTGGGAGTGTGTTAGACTTTTGGGAAGATTCTTTAAATTATAGAGCATCTGAATATTCAAATTTCTTTCTTTCCTAATTGTGTATATTGGGGGACAATTATCAGTTGTTTTTTGCTTTAAGTTTTTGTGAGAAAGAGATGAATGATACATAACCAAAAAGAAATTAAAAAAGACATACGAGTACAATAATATAAGTGACATCTGTTTTAAATTTGCCAGATTTTTTTAAAATTTAGCTGACACATCCTTACCACCACAAAGCTGAAGGACCCCACCCACTTTATAGAGTTTGTGGTTGGACAGTGGGCCAGCACACATGACGATGAATCCACCAATGACAATGGCCGCCACACCTGTAACGAGGAAGATGCTCCAGAACGTCCTAAAAACTGAGAGACATTGAAAATGATAAATGCTGTAATTTATAAAATGATCAAATATGTCACATAAAAATACCAACCAATGGCTGATTGATGTTCGTAGGGTTCTGCAGGTAAACTGTGCAACTCCCCCCATCGTCTCACTGGCTCATTAACAGGAAACGGGAAGAGGAAAGCGGCCTGGCAGACCATTGATGGTGGCTGATTTGCTGAAGGGGAAAAAAGCAGTTTTTAATGTTTTTTAAAGTTCTCCAAGTTCAATCTGCTGTCGTTTGCCAGATTTGGAAGCCTAAGTACCATCATATATTATTTAATCAACCACACAGTGAAGGTTCTTACTGATCCAAATGTCCCACATAGAGTATTCATGAGAGAGGGCCTCGAAGGAGCATCGCCAAAACAGACCCTCATGGAACATCCTCACACCAGCCTAAAACCATAAAACAACGTCTTGAAAAAAGAAAATCTTCCTCTTCAACACCATCCATGAAATTCATGTGATGCATTTGATGGATACTTTGCTGTATTTCGATCAGGAGTCAGTGTTTGTATGCTGAGCTGCGGTAGGGCCTCTAAAAGACTCATAACTACGTGATTCGATTACCTCAGACACCATCTCTTACATCGGAGGCACACTAGCAAAGGATCTTGTAACGGCTAAGGAACAGCTCAAGGAATTTGATGGAGTATCTGTTTGACCTCTGCACTTCTAACCGAGCCACACGTCATGTTTGCTGTCTATGAATGTGAGGAGATTTTACGGTCAGCATAGGGTAAAACCTGAGCCTGGGGCCTGTTTCACAAAAGTGTTTTGCTGGACACGCAGCTGACACGCAGATCACAAATGGTGCTAGCATCCTATTTCATAAATGATCACTCAAATGTCACTCTTGTCCTACAGTCCTCTCACATGCTCATGCATGGGTCACGAGTATGATGCATCTTTTGATTATTTAAGTGTCAAAATGAAGAGGAAATGATCTGATGTTGCCCCACCGATAATATTAATACAGCCTAACTTGAGCAGCTTTATATCACTTAAAAACTTGTTTTAATCCACTTTTATTATTATCAGCTACTCTTTTACTCCCTTTTTATTACATTTGGGGTTACCTGTTGCCTGCACTGTCATTCAGTTTAATTCTACTTTAATTTTCATCATCCTTGTGGTGTTCTGATGCTTCCCTTTGCCTTGAGACCCTGCTTTGCCACATTTTAAGTGTGCAGTTTCATGTTTTAATACCTTAGCGTTGCTCTTCCCGTCTCTCAGGACACGTCCTCCAGGTCTTTCTTCTGGCTGGCTGCAGGTCTCAGCAGCCAGCAGCCAGTATTCTGTCCCGCAGGACAGCAGTGTGGACAGAAATCCTGTTGCTCCAAAGAATAAAGCCAAGAAGAGGAGCACCTTCAACCTCTCAGCAGGAGACATAGCTGTCTGTCCGTCTATTCAGACTTATCTGTTTCAGTATTTGTTTTCCATGGGTGAAGTCTATGAATCTCTTTGCTTTCTAAAACTTGAGATTTCATGTTCAAAAACATAAAAAACTCCCACATTCCTAAGAAGCATGATTACATAACATATCCATGTATTCACTGCTCTTCTACAGCAACAAATGAGTGACTGTCATGCATCAAACAAGCTTCTGGACGGTATTTACCCCCTCCTATACTGACCAATCAGGAGCATGAAGTGTCTGAATGAAAATAAATGCTGGCATCATGTGTTGGTCACTTTAAAGGGATCCAGTTACAGGGGGTTTCTACCCAGACAGAAATAGCAGTGTTCTGTTTAGAATAGATGCCACATTTAACACAGAGGCTACGATATTTCATCACAAATTTAAGTTCAACTTGAAAAAAAAAACAGAAATCACAACTGTAGAAATATCTCCTTGGCATTTATTGGAATGCCAGCATTGAAATCCAGATTTGGTACAGTACAAGGCTATCCAGTATAACTGAGATCTAGGCAACAGTGATGGTCCAACAACAGTCATTCAAACTGCATGTTCATATATTAATACAACTTTTTTTTTTTTCTGTCAAGACAGGCTGTCCAAGAGATGATTAATACAAAGAATAAAAAAGGTCAAAAGGAAAGCAGTGTGCAATTAGTCACAATGCTGCAGAGGAAAACAGGAATTGTTGTCAGTGAAACCTGGAAAAAAATATTTGAACAGATTTTTTTTTTAATGCCTGACTTATTTAATAATCTAAATTCAAATACATATTTTTTTTTCCAGGTACTGAGGGACATTTCAAAAAAAGTGGGGAAAAAAAGACCAAAAAGAAAAATCAGGAATGGAAAGTATTTCTTATGATTGTTTGTTTTTCTTTTATAATGTCTTGTATGTTTGCACCCATTTGATGACTTGATGAAAATGGTGTTTTATGGTGTTTGTGGAAAATGATCTAACTAAGTGTGTCCTGCTTCTTGAAACAACCCCTCAGTTTTCTTTTTTTTTTTTTAGAGTATATAACAGCAAGAACCCAACCCATATACACAGAGAAGTGCATTTTTACAGGACTCATGTTGATTAATTACATATTACAACCCTGTGAGGATATTATAAGTACATATACGAGGCACGCAGAAATTAAAGATTTTTATCACCTATTATTAACCTACTTGCAGTAAACATTTTTATTTGAGGATCCTTTGGGCTGAGTCACCTCTTTCCTCTAATTTGTGAGGAGATTGCCGCTCTTTTGGCAGTTTGTTTGGTCCACTGTCGCTCTATCCGAATGAACAGGTCTGTCGGAGCATCTGTGCAAAGGCTCACGGGACTTCCACAGCGTGTGAGGTGTTGCGGTGCTTCCTCCGTTGTTTTCCTCGGCCTCCGCTGAATGCGCTCCTCCCGAGGCCTAAGACATGACTCCGAATACGGGGTTGTGGCGGCAGATGCTCGGTCCGATCTCCTCGTAGTCTTTCTTGGTGTGGCACACTTGGTAGAACTCGGGCTGCCGAAACAAAGTTGACCTCAGTTAATGTCATTTCTCTTTACATTCATCAATGGATGATGTTTTTTGGCAGATTAAATGCTGAAAAACAGTTCAACACCCACACAAAGGGTTCAAAGTTTATTAAAGGAATAGATTGTCATTGGATCAAACGTAATGAAATCTGTCTTTCAGCACATCTAAAGCTCACTAATTAACATCACAGTGCTTGTTTAGTCCGAGCAAAAACCAAAGTGTAAAAATGAGAAGTTGTGGTGTTATGGAGGGTTTTGTGTCAGACTATTTCTTGGTGATCGCCTGGTGACCTCACAGCGACGACAAAACTCTTCTCATAGAACTCTTGGCAAGAAAACAAACGTGTGTCATCCCCAAAATGTCAGACCGTTCCTTTAACATTAACGTCGTTGACATAAGACTGATGAAAAGCAGCAGGAGAGATGATTATTTGCTGTTAGAGAAGCTGAAAATATCGTTTTTATACTCACAGTTGAAGCCAGCATTGATCCTCCGAACCAGACAGCGTACCTCTGCATGTGATGAGTGATGACCTGCACATCAATGGGCTTGGGCTACAAAAAAAAAGGATAATTTACTCAGTTATTTAAAAAAAAAAGCCACAAAACTACTTCCTGTAAGCCTATTTTGCAGAGAAAAAGGCGAAACTACACATTTCCAAACTGTAGTAGCAGAAATGCAAATAATTTTGCTTGCAAGAGTCCTTATTCCTAATCCCCACCTTCAACTTGCCGCCGCTCAGCTCTTCGCTAATTTTCAGCCGAGCGTCCACAGTCCTCTTGAGGTCCCTCTGCAGACGTCTGCCAAAGTCCCTGAACATGGTGGAGCCTCCGGAGAGCACAATGTTCTGTGACACGAGAAAGAGGCAGGTAGACGTTAATAAAAAACAGACACGCACACTAACGGTTATGCTTGTAAAACGTAGAGGGATGCGTTTCTGTACCTTGTAGAGTGGACGCCTGACATCTATGGGGCAGTTCTGGATGACTTCATCCACCACCTCTGAGATTGGCTGGGTGAAGTCTGGGTTAGCAAACTGGAGGAGATCAAATGGTTTAGTAAAATTTCAAAAAATGTTTTTTCTTAGGAATTGCTCAATTTAAGTGAAAATAAATCTGTTGCACCTCAGGATGGAAGAAGATCTCCGGCCCCAGGAAGCGCTCATAGCCAACATCGATGGTGAACTCCTTCTTGGAGATGGCGTTGATGCCCGTGTACTGCTTGATCCACTTGGAGCCGTCTGTGTCGTACTTGTTGAACTCCTTAACAAGGTCGGGGCAGACGTAGCTGAACCGCTCCTAAAGCAACACAATATGGTAGAACTGTTAGAGGATAAAACCAGGAAAACAATTCAGCAGCAGTTATGATGAAGTATTGCTCACAACAATGTTTAAGGGAAAAGAAAACAACCAACAAATATATGGAAAATGAAACTTTTGGTTTAATTACAAAAGAGGGGTCTGTTGTGACTTTTGTTCTGTATATTTTCTCTCTATTTTAAACCTCTTCTGTTCATTTCACTTCCTTAAAGTGAGTCATGTGCTTCTGTAGCCCCACTGACCTCTAGTGGTCACACGGAGAAATGCATGACAGCGTCTGTTGAGAGTATCACTTCATCTACTTGGGCCGTGTTTTTGCAAGTTTCGGTACATGAACATGGCATGACTCAAAGCGAAATAATATAACATCCTTAAACTGACCACAGCAGAGTCTGATACTGTGCAGAGTGGACAGCTTCACACAGCAAAAACACGTTTCTAACATCAACAATATCACATACAAAGCAGAAACATGTTAGGGTTCATGTGGAGTTCATAAACATCTTTTAAATATGTTTAAAACCTACAAAGAGTGTTTGATACTAGGGAGACTGATTTAGGGTGGAGTAAAACAACCAGTGAGCCAGACTTGGCAAAAATAAGATGTTCCTCCTGTCTGACTCAGTTGGTAAATAATAGCTTTCAGACTTTCTTAAGGCCATAAAGACAGAATGGGTCAATTACAGGAAGCAATACTAACCTTGACAGCTTTGGCTGTCTCCAGAGATTGTTCAGGAGGTATCCCCACCTCTCGTTCCCTCAGCAGCTGCTGGGTGAAGTACGTGATGTCTCGACCGGCGATGGGGATGTGCTTAATGCAGCTACCGATGACGTAGCCTTCAGCCTGGAGCACAAATATGCACAAGTTTGAGAATGAGAAAGGAGCAAAAAGATGTATGTTTGTTTTGTTTTTTTTATGTGGAGAAATTTGAAAGAGGCGCCTGGAAGGTGGAACGTACCACAGGGATGACGTGTGTGACTCCATCTCCGCTGTCAATCACGGTCCCTGTCAGTGTGCGTTCTCCCACCTGTCTGGATGTCCAGGATGCAGCCAGCGCCAGGACAGCCTGATATGGAAAAACACATCTCATTATTAAAAACAACGCTTTACTACATTTTTCTCAAAACGGCTGAGGCTTAAATTCAATTCAAACTGTGTCACTTCACAAAACTGCATAATTTACAGCCTCACTTTTGAAAGGAAGGTAACAATTATAAGATTTAAGAAATACTGAATAATGACCTCCACTCTTTTCTGAACACTGTGCAGGATTTAAATCAAGTGGAAAGAATAACACAGACTGCCAAACTCAAAATGAAGAAGTGAAAATGTCTATTTCCTCATGAACATCCTCTGAATCTCTGTGAGAAAGAGTCAAATCTATTTCTATCTACAACCCACAAGTTTGGTTTCAAAAGTGTTTCAACTAGTTGTGATACTTTTGGTTTAACTGGTTTTAAATTTATTGCTACAACTTTATAAATTAATGGTTAAAACTGAAGCTTCTGAAAACAGAAAAAAATGGCAGATGACAGCTGGTGGCAAGTGTTCGTTTCAGGTGCTGGAATGTTTTGGAAACTTACCTGAACAGCAATGTAGAGACCTGGAACATTGAATGACTCAAACATGATCTCAGCTGTGTACTCTCTGTTTTCTGGTGTGTTGAGGGGAGGCTCTGTCTGGAGAGAGACGCACAAAAATCTCATGTGAATACTGTATGAATATTCTACATTTTTAGACACAGAAGACAAACTTGACTTCACTTTTTACTATTTATAAATGAAACTGCTCATGCTTATTAGTTTCAGAGTGACTCATCATCTGAACTTTAAGGTTTTGGACAGTTTTTCTGTCATGAAACAGTCCCCTACTTCCTTACTTTTATGACATTTTTTGGAATTAGACTTTTCTTAATAGTGCAATCAAACAGCTAGAGGGTTTTACAGGAGAACAGGGTCAGTCCCTGTTCTAGCTACAAAATAAAAGAACCTATCCGTCTTACATCAGCTCAAGCCATAAAACATTATCGTCACATTGTTTTGTGCAATTGGAAGTCATTTTTTTGTGTGCCATACTCTAATAGTCTTGTACAGGCTGACATGGAGAAAATCTGTTTCTGTTTTCACAACTTTTGACACAATTTAAGTCTATATTTGTGTTTATTACATCTTTCCTGATTGCAAATATTGGTTTCTAAATATTTATGGTAGTTGTTCTTCACATATAAAGTACAAAAGATAAGCTGCTTTTAATGCCATGTTGTTTTAGCTTTAAGCAATTAATAATAAAGACAAGATCAGAGAGACTGAAGAGAGCTGAAGTGCAAATTTAGAGGTTTCAGACTTGAAACAGATCAATGAGTTTCTAACACCTCACAGTTTGATTCATGTTGCAATCTACTTTACTACACAACTCTGTGCTGATGCAATAGGATCTGGTTTGCATAAAAAGATTAACAACAAAAAAGAGAGAAATATCGCCTAATTCCAGCCTCTCCAAACACCATTTTCACCTGTATGAGAGGTTGTGACTCTCATCCAATGCATGTAGTTCTGGTCTTACCAAGAGGAAATAATGATCTTCAGGTTCTGCCCGCAGATACTTGAAGATGACCTGCTCCATAAATCTCTCCATCAGGTCCCAGTCTTCCACTATTCCATGACGGATGGGCCACTGGGAACAAGGAAGGAAAACAGATCAAATGTCAAACATCTCATCCTGAAGCTTAAATCACACTGCTTCACAAAACAAAATGCCATCTGACCCAGTTCAGCTCTCATGCCTACCTTTGTTGCATATGATGGTTTGTCGATGGCTTCATCCCCGATGAAGAAGTCCAGGTCATCAACCCCCTTCATCATCCTGCGCTGGGCCTGGTCTCCGACCTTGGCTGACTCTTTGATTGCAATACCTGATGAGCAACAGTGTACAAGAATATTAACCTCAAAACAAGTACTCACTAGGTATAGAACAGCATGGTTAAAAAGTTATGATTTAGGACAAATCCATGCTTAAAAAAATCTCTATTATCACAGTAAGTCTGTTGATATCCATAAATCTACAACAGTTTGATAAAATATTTATAATTTATGTATTTTTTTAAGCAAAACTACAAAAGATTGTTGTCTCCAGTTTCTCAAATGTGAAGATTTCCTGCTTTTCTTTGACAGTTAAGTGAATATCTTTTGGTTTTCAACTGCTGGTTGGACAAAACAACCGATATGAAGACGTCACAGTAGGCCTCAGGAATTTGTGATGGCTTTTTTACACTTTTCTGACATTTTGTACACCAAGCAGTTAACGGACAAAGTGTTCTGCAGATTAAAGGATTATGAAAACAATCATCAGCTGCAGCCTTTATTGTTGGTTCTGGTCTCTTTGTGGTGGCAATAACAAAAATATGGCCTAATCTGTCCTTAAAGTATGACAAGTCCTACATCTAGATGATGTCTATTTGTCCACCTGAAACTGTCTTCTTGGGGCAAATCATATTCTGATTTAATAAATACAGTATGATTACAACCAATGCAGTAGCAATGCAACCAACCATGATTTTTACTATCAGTTTTATCAAAGTAATTCTGTAATTGTTTCATCCATAAAATGAGAAAAGTTTTTTAAAAAATAGCGAGTCATAATTCCCTAATGCCCAAGATGCCATCTTCAAATATCATGTTTTGTCTGACCATCAGTCCAAAGATATTCATGTTTACTGTCACATTAAAGACTGAGAAAAGCAGCACATACTGAAAATATTGGAACTGAAGAATTTTTGGCATTTCTACTTGATGCATGTCATAAATTAATAATCACAATAATAATAACAATAATAATAACAATAACAATAATGATAAACTTTATATAGCAATTTTCTTTACAGAGTTACAAAATGCTTAACAGAAAGAAAATAAAGTATTTAAAACAGCTATTAAAACAGACAGAAATCATAAAACAGGGGAATAAAATGAAGATACACATAAATATAAACAGTCAAAAGTGGGATAATTAAACACAGCAACGTATCAAAGTAATTACAGATTATTTGGATGATAAACTTTAAATACATGTATTACACATTCATAACCATAAAACTCTAGATTTACTTATGTTAATGAAACAAGTTCCAGTTAAATAAATGTATAATTTGATGGTGTTTTGGGCATTTTTTACTTTACTTACATGACGGTATGATGAACTGAGGTTCTGTGTTTCCTGCATAACCAAGCTTTGTGTAGCTATAAAAAGAAAAATTAACACAATTATTAGGTTAAAATTTGCCCTCTTTTGGTTGCAGTATTTTCTGGAAATTATAGAAAGGCCAGTTAACTGAGTTACAGCTGAAATAATGAGGATATTGTGGTTTCTTCTCGGATAATAATCCAGGAAGTAACATTAGCTTGAGCAGCTAACAAAAGCTAATAAGCAAAGCCGTGTTGAAAACAACGTTACAGCATTACAAAGAAACCAATAAGGCTCTTTGGCTTCAGCTTTACAAACAATACAAGAAGAATAAAGTATGCAGGTGTGGTTAGTTTACGTTAGCAGACAACAGGGCGTTAGCTGGAAGTTTGACAGCCGCTAATGAAAGCCAGGCTAACGCTAACTAGCATCTCATTTCTCTCACTTACCCGGTGCCACAGTCAACAACACAAGCCGGCAGCCGACCAGCCATGCTCGCTCTCCTGTTATCTAGCTACAGGCGAATATATCAGGCGCCCGATTCGGATGGATATCTTTACTGTGACTGATTTTTGAGTTCGCAAGCAGCCTGAATGAATAGCAGCAGTCACGGCCGATACGGGAACGCTTCCGGGTTCCCAGAAAGATTTCTTCTCTAGTGCAGGATGAGCAGCTTCGAGGGCGCAACATTGCCTCCCGGTGGACGGAAACTGTCACTGCAGTCTCATTTTTACATATATTATTTAGTAAATGTTCAATTTATTAAAAATGTAGAAACATTTAAAAATACAAGACGTTATAACATGTAAAATGAAGAAGAAATATTTAAGATTCTGTGCTATTTCTAGGTCAGCAATCACATTTAAGCAAATTTGTGGCGTTGACAAACTTAACTCCTTTGTACAAAAGGTCAGATTTCCTTGAGTTGCATCCCTTCGATTGAAGCATACGTTAAGTTGACACTCAAGTGGATTTGATCTACTCATCAGAGGCTTGTTCAAGTAATTCAACTTGCAGCCAGTGTTCACTTGTTATAAAAATGGCTGTGCCTCAAGTTTCCAGCAGATCATTGCTTACTAAGTAGCATTATAATAGTGGGAAACATGGTATCAGAACTAAGTGAAAGTGTCAGAAGTCAAATTATTATTCTAAGTAAAGAAGGGCTAGACTAAATGTTTCGAAGGGTGCAGTGCATTGAACTCTAAAACACTTTGCAGAAACTGGATCAGTTGTTTCCAAAGCACGAACAGGCAGACTAAAAGGCCATCAGGAGATCAATACATCAAGATTAGTTCCCTGAGAGATAGAAAAGCAACTTCATCACAGATACAGAGTTTGCTGAATAAAGAACGCAAGACTCCAATCAGGGAAAGCACTGTCAAAAGAAGACTGTGTTGTAGTGGTCTCAGAGGACGAGTAGCGGTTACTAAACCATTTCTCAGGAGGGGAAACAAGGCCAAACGCTTGTGGTGAAATACCAGCATATCACAGTGGATGACTGGAAAAAAGTCCTTTTTACTGATGAATCCAAGTTTGAGATTTATGTTGGGAACAGAAGGGTGTATATACTGTACATATTGTATTTGTAAGTAATGTTATATGTAAGAAGTTGTGTTCTTGTCTGACAATGTTTATACTGTCTAACAGTATTTTTGGTGCTTGTAGATGCATGACACAATAATATAACAGTTTAACTAATAGTATAATTAATGTAGAGATTTGAATTTATAGTTTTATTATTTATATTTATTTATTTATTTATTTATTTATTTATTTATTTATTTGTTTATTTATTTATTTATTTATCTATTTATTTCTTTTAATTTAGATTTATATGCACTGCATTCATACATGAAATAAAAAATCAATTTAGTTTACAATGTCAAAAACGATATTACAAGGCTGTTTTTGCAGTCTCATTTTTAAGATTTTTTTTTTTTTTACTCTTTATTAAAATATATGGCTACATTTAAGATTTTTTAATAATTACATAAGTCATAGGTAGATTAGAATTAATATTTTTTGTTCTTTGAATTTATATTTTTTTATGAATTATGTTCATACATGAAATTAAAGAAATATATGATTTAAGTCACAATGTCAAAAAAAACATTGTGAGCCAGTCTGTAATTATATTTCATGTCTTTGTAGCTTTTCCCTGAAACAAAAACCAGTAGCCAACCTCATCTCACCCAGCTGACTCCAGCAGATGATGCCAATGATTTAGCTCCCATCAAAGGCCGGACAAAATGATCCTCACCCTCCATGACTGCATGGAGGGCCACTGATAAAGACGATATATGGGCAGGAAGGAGCTCTAGGGCTTGATTTTGGCTCCAGAGCACCTTACCACATTAGAGCCAATCCCGAAGCCTGAGAACATTGGCCCTTTGTCCTCAGGCGGACTCATCACTCACACAAAAGTCTCTTCACCACACCGAGTCTCCTAGAAAAGCCCTTGGCTCTGCTGCTCCTGATGGAAACAGTCTTCGTCT
Organism: Thunnus maccoyii; assembly: GCF_910596095.1. Classification (NCBI taxonomy): domain Eukaryota; kingdom Metazoa; phylum Chordata; class Actinopteri; order Scombriformes; family Scombridae; genus Thunnus; species Thunnus maccoyii. The sequence continues at coordinate 6,741,350 of NC_056556.1, forward strand.
CCTCGCTGCGGAGCAAGGTTTGCTTGATGGAAACTCTCTATCAAGAGCTGCGGGCATAACAATTTGTTTCAACATTGTCGGCAAAGGAGCAAATATTCGCCAGAAGCCCACTACTGAAGAAGGACCTTCATGTTCTTTGTCCTTTACAACATCATCTGGTAAAGATTGTAAAACACTGATTATGAAGCAATTCAGAGCCATCACAAGATGAACATTATACTCATCTATGGGGATGAGTTTTCAAAGTGTTTTCCTAGGGGGAAGAACAATAAAATATATAATGCACAGGCATTTAAAAAAACATGTTAAAAGAAGAAGGAATCAAAATGAAAAGAAAACAAGGAAATTTAAGCTGGGTAATTTAAAGTTCACAAACAATCATATAGCAGAGACACCTTAAGGGCCCCAAAAGCCCTTTTCGGTCATTTAATTCCAAATTAGTTTGTGAAAGTGTAATATCAACTGGATCCTGCATTATTACTGTATTTAATCTTTGTCGAGGGGCCCAATATCAAAATCTGGTTTTAACAATTTTATTATCTTAGTTCATATTGTTCTCACATGGTGCTTTTTCCTAAACAAAGTTATGTTTCATCCAATAACCACAAGCTAACTGACATAGAGAAACACCAGCAGGGTTGGTTTCTGATTCTCTGTGCAAAATATAACAAAACTACTATGATTGAAGCTCTTTAATCTGTATATTTCTTCAGTTTTCATGAAAAAAGTTCATCGCTTCCAACACCTGCTACCAGCTTCTGTGTCATTACTTAGTTCTGACTGGTCAGGGCATAAATAAATTAACCTCCCACTCCCAAACAGAAATTGTTTAATAGGAACACAATGCCAGGCTGAATGAAGAAATATTATGATGACCTCTTTTTATGGTCAAATCAACAGAAGGTGACTTTAAATTCTACATCCCAAGAAGTGTTTTTAATCTAACTTCTGGTGGTGGTTTTAAAACGTATTGAAAGCTGTGACCCTGATGGTCAGATTTACTATTTTAATTTCACAGAAACACAATATATCAGCTGTTGCTTCACATTCCTGCGTGTCACTGTTATGAATACTAGAGGGCACCACTGCTCTCATTTTTAACAAACCACAGAGCCCGCTGAGCCTTAAGAGCCAACATGAGCCAGTCGTTCATTTATTGTAATAACATGCAAAGCAAAATGATTCATTTCTAGCAGTGCAAGCACCTCCACTGGCTTTTTTTTTTTTTTGGAGCCTTCCAATACTACATCTATAAAAAACGTCCTTCCTGGAATGAAATAATCAGAGTACCGAGGGATTTTTACAACCATTACTCAAGCCAGTTCTTTTTTATTTCGCCTGTTCTTGCAGAGGTGCAATGCATTAAACACAGGTCTGATGCTTGTTAACTTTCCCACAGCCACAGATTAATTTCCCCTTTACACCGCTGTAACTTTGGGGTTTTTTAATTGTGTTTACTTTTCCTTATTGGCCCTACTTAGTGGATTGAAGATTTGTGTTACTGCACTGGAGTGGATTGGAGGGAAAATAAAGTCTGGTGCAAATAGCTTGTATCAGGTTGACTGCAGAGTCATCAGATTTAGGATACTTGTTGAAGCTAAACACACTCACCAAGCTATTCATATCCAATCTAATATGTTTAATGGAATTGGTAATTTAATAGAATTTCCTTCTAATTTAGTTACTTTATTAGTTGCAAAATTAAGGCTCTACATGTGATTCATGAATAATTACTAATGGAACTAAATAAGATGAGATGCTTTTGTGCGGACTGGCTCTGATTCATTACAATGTGCAGTATCTATACGGCCGGACTGGGGGTAATTGAATCTCTAGAGGCTTTTGATCTTGCTGTTCTGTTAGTCCTGCAATCAGCACCTGAAACAATTCCCGCCCACACCAGAACAGATAATTTCCCCTTCATTTCCGATACACGTAGCCTGCACGGTAAACAAAGTAGATGAGTTGAGGTCCCTCATCAACTGAAGTATTTCCACTGCCAGAGCTCTGATACGACTGTGTTTGTGCACACGTCATTAGAACAAGGCAGAGGTGGGCCTTATTATTTTTAATAATCTCCTGTTTTTGCTGCTTCTTAACCCTGGGAGATCTGTGGTCGGCACTTCCCCTCTGTGATTATCTGTCCTGACTCCTTCCACCTCCTCCACCTCCTCCTCCTCCTCCTCTTCCTCTTTGTTGAGGCTTAATGATGTGCTGTCATACAGGCGCGCCCTAACACTGCAGGATGCCTTTGCTACTAATAGACCCAGAGTTTAAGCAGCAACACACACACAAACTGAGGTTAAACGTCATCAATAAACAACACTAAAGTCATCTGATGTCACTGTGTTAATGTCTCACAAGCTGAACATTTGCTGCATTTTAAACTTTTCACGTCTCATTATTGTAATTGTACCGTGGACTGCAGGATTCATCCAGTGGGAGCTGCTCTATTGTGTCTCTAACAATGCACCGCAGCATTATTAGGCACATAATTGAAAACGGTTACTTGGAAACACTATTATGGCACTTACAAGTCAATCATCCGTTCCCGGGGACACTCGTCACAGCCACAACTGGACTGTCAAGCTCTTTCCCTCTCTTTAAAAATGCACGAGATAACTGTAGATGCAATAGTCAGCCAGATAAGAAGGGGGCTGGGTGGATGTTTTTGACGGGTGCTTAAATAGTTCGACCTGAGAATACATGGTGGAGGCCCCTGCACATTTCTGATATCTCATCTTTGCTGAATTACCTGAATTTTACTGGAATCAAACGTAGATTCCACAAGACAAAAACAGCCAGTGCAAAATGGGTTTCATACAGATTGATTATGTCTAATCTGCATTCTCTCCTCATTTTATCAGTTTCATTGCATTGAAAACGCTTGATTTGGGGTAACAAAGCTGGACAATATGGCAAGAAAGATATCTGAAAAAAACTGTAATGATGTATGTGTCTACTCATTTGAAACCCAGAGGAGGCAAAATGCATAAAATAATCAATAGATGAGTAACTGAGTGATGGTAGCACAATAGCATGGAGATAATTCAATAAAATTCAGGGTTCCACGCTGTCCTTAGCCTGGCTGTGTGAAGGTTAAACACACACAGAGAGCATTTAGACCTGAATAACCTCCCAGAGACCACCGGCAGTGGTGGATATCATTTCCCAGAGAGTCAAATAAAGTCACCCCCGTCCACCCAAACCCTGAAAAGTTCATGCATGAGGTGAATTCTGATATTTAGCTGTAAAGTTTGGAAAAAATGTCACAATTTCTTCCTTTTGCTCAGTCAAATAATGATTAAAACACTGTTCTACCAATGAAAACGTGTTTTTTTCTTGGTTTTATTATAACATTACAAAATTCCATATTCTGTCAGTTCATTTTCTCGGCTTTCACTCTGCTCTCCTTTAATACCTTTATGTGCGGCATTGTAATACAGTGAGAAAATGCCTGCATTGTTATTGTCTACAGCACATTCAATACATATAAAGGTAATATACATACTGAAAAAAAGCAATCCAGTGCAAGCAGTAAATCAAACATCATGGAAACAATGAGAGAGAGAGTAAATTTCACAAAATGCTCATTTCGACATGGAAATAAGATCAATACTGTAAGTCAAATTTTATGTCATAAGTGCTGATTAGAAAATACAGTATTTGGTCTACAGCATTGGCTACATGCAACACTAGCTATGATTTTGGCATATGTTTAATTCTCTTATGTTCTGAAGAAAACTAATGGGAAATATGGCTGATATCACCCTGAAGCAACTCTCAAGTGAGAATTTATTTGTGCTTATAGCTTTTTCTCATACTCCGCTATATCTATGTAACACTATTTTATAAATTCACTGAAGCAGGTGTTTCCAAGTTTAGCTCTAAAACGGTTCAAGATCTCATTTCACAAAGACATAATATTAATATTTAATATATCCAATCATCTGCTTGTATAACTTCATCAGTTTTAAGATTGAGGATGAATAAGCGATAACACAAATAGGCTTTCCAAAACCGTTTCAGCATCTTTGTATTCCCTGTAGTAAAATGTCAATCAATACTGTTTGGCAGTGGAAAATATGCATAAATTAATATGATAATATGCTGCAAGAGACCTTGGAAACCTTCAAATTCAGTTCTTACTTGCCTGAATCAAAGTGCCCTCTTCATCATAACATATGAAGAATATATGTGTAGTGAGGGGTCATAAGAAAATGTGTGTATTCTAAGCAACAATAGCAACAGCATCAACAAGAAATAAAACAACAGCTCAGTTTCAAACCATAAATTCAACAAAACCCACAAAATAAGAAATTTTCCACTATAACTTCTACCAGTACCTTTTACAGCATTTAATAACCAGAAAATAACTTCAGTGCAGGCTCCTCACAAAACGCTCCACTTCACAAAAAGCAAAGACATTGAGAAATGCCTTGGTTGTAGACTGGATGGTCCTTTTCTGGCAGCAGGAGCAATAGACGATTCACAAAGCTTAGTACTCTTCCAGCTTCCAGTTTTCTCCAGTGTCATTCTCAGTGGTTACAGTGTTATATCGATCAGATTAACAGTTTTTCATGATGCTGAGAGGTTACAAAGCCAGCGAGGTGTCCAAATCTGCTCCTTCAGTACAGCAGTGATAGCAGGTCTGGGCTCCAGGATGAGCCTAGGGTGAAAATAGACAGGATATGTGTTCATTCAGCCTTAAAGGAAATGCATACCAACCATTTTTGAACATTTTTATCTGTATTTGAACACTAGTGGCACCAAATATGCACTGAAATAAGCACTGCCTGAAATTGCAAGTTTTTGTTCTCTTCTAAGCTACATGGTCCAAAAGTATATGCACACCAAGGTAAAGCATGTGGACACCCAAATGAGGCTAAAGCAGGCAGCCAGTTAGCTTAGCTTAGTGACTGGAAACAAGAGGATAAAGCTAGCCTGGCTCAGTCTGAAGATAACAAATCCACTTACTCAAACCTGTGTCCTCAAAATGATATTTATATATTACTAAATTGTTTTCCCAGCTCTCCATTGCCAGTCTTTGTGCTAAGCTAAGCTAAGCTAACAAGCTGTTGGCTGTAGCCTTATATTTAGTGGAAAAGAGGGGTATTGTTTGTGTTTATTTTAAGTCTTTTAGTTCGGTTTGTTTGATAGAAGTGGGAACAAATGCCAGTTGACTTCCAAAAGCATCAAAAAATGCATTGAAATGCCTAAAAGTGCATGTTTTTGAAAAGAGTGGAGATCTAGTCATCAGACTCTGTGGAATTACTCCGTTAATTGGGGCCTGGAGTGGCCTGGTGTTTGTTAGGAGAGTAGACATTAAAATAGAAAACAATTAACTTAACTAGACCCCCAACCACTCATCTCGTTGGCCCCAAACTGCGGTCTGGATTGATGTTTATATGCAGCTACTTCTTTGTGAGTCGGTCACCAGAGAAAATAAATTACAGCAAAAAGTGCAAACAAGTTTGTCATGTTTAGCTGAAGGACAATCCCTTTTCTGCTGCCAAACTCTCTAACCTTGCAACGTCGCAAAAATATTGCTTTTCTGTCCTAATTTAGCTCTAACTGGGAAACATGAACTTGATGAACCAAAGACAAGAGGAACAAAGTGACTTTCCTCTATGGTTTTGGATTAAAGAAAACAAACTGTACAGAGCAGATGCGGTGGGACCATCTACGTCAGGGGGAGGAGCGTCAGCAGCGGTAGGAAGAGGGTCAGGAAGAAAAGGAGAAGCCGGTTCGTCTGAGGGCCGGACGTCGCCGCCGAAGGGACGGGGCGCTTCCTCTTGGGCCCATTGCAGAGCGGGGTGTTGCAGCAGGAGATGCAGACCGAGTTCAGCCTCCCTGTGCAGAACTGCTGGTAGCCAGAGGAGGCGATGAGGCAAGCCCCGGAGGACGCGCAAGACTTCCGATAATGTATTCCTGCAAAGAAAAAACAAAGAAAAACATTGTACATTATATTATTATATTAAATCATATGCATCCAGACAGAGAAAGTAAGGTTATTGGTCAGTTATTCAACTTTGACATGTTGCAAAATATAACAACAGACTGAAAGAACTAGTGATTCATTCTCCCTTTGCTGTAATTAGATTGCTTAGATTGAAGATGTAACGTACGGTATAAGAGCCTTGTGTTTTGCAATGCTGCAGCATTTTATTGCACTACAGGGCTACAGAGCTATTGACTTCCTGTCTGGTCTTATTAAGTGATGTTTGTCAGTATGGTATATGTTACTACAATTTGTATGCTTGTATGAAGAACAAAAAACTCATATTCTGTAGTGCTGTAACTTTTTATTGCACTCCAGAGCCACTGACTCCCTTATCAAGTGATGTTTCTCCATCTGGTGTATATATTGGTGTTATTTGTTTCTATGGTATGTTATGGCAGGTATTTTATCATTTATGTGGCATTTGTAGAGTGTTATTTATCTTGTGTTTTTCTGCAAATGGAATTTCCCCTTACAGGACAAGAGAAAGTTTTGATTAAATCAAATTCAGATAAATCAAATCTCTGCCAGCAGGACGTTTCATAATCTGGGAATGCTTTTTATTGATGAAGTAGAGGAAATATGTACAGCTGAGTATTTTTCCCCATCATATTATTTGTGTTTGTGGCACATGTTTCTACAGAAAGCATCAGCACTCTGCTTCTTTTTTTGTCTGTCAATGTAAAACATAAAATAAACACCTGTAATGCTATTGTAGACGCTCTGAATTTAAAAACTTCCAATTTGAAGAGTCTTTCTGACCACCAGGCCACCTACTGTTTGATATCCTTCACAACACAAGTGTACAGGTGTACAAATCACCTTGCAAAACAGCATGCTTGGCCTCAAGCTGTTTTTTTTTTTGCACCAGAATCACATGTAAATGCCTGAATTTCCTGAATACAAATTTATCTTGGCCTTGCTGGAAGTTCTGGACCCTCTGAACAGAGCTCTTTTGGGGCCTTGAAACAATAAATGCTGTTAATCCCTCGCATTTTCAAGGCCCAGCTCTTGATTCCACGAATCAGTCAGACTCCCGCCCAATTGACCGTCTGCTAAGCCCCATCCCCCTTATACTTACTGTTGTACACCTGTAGCTTCCAGCTCTCATGCAGATATGTAGTTTGCAATGATAACGATAATGATTTTCCACTCAAACCGTTAAGTTATTTCAAATGTGATTTTCAAACAACAGCTCCTTGATTTCTCGATTCTACCTGGAAGTAGTCAGCATCCTTCTATGGTGAAGAACTTCAAGAGCTCTGCTGATAACATATTGCTACGATCATGCCAGTTATTATTACTATATATATAGTATTACCAGTTTTAGCTATTAAGTTAATCAAATTATTAGCATTACTTGCATTCTTCCCAAACGATCAGTGAATAAGATAGTTCTATTACTTTGTTGGTCTGTTATCTGACTTATCAACATTTAAATGTAACTATGTAATATAACATATATTTTACTGACAATATAAGTTGGAATAATTAGCTTGTTACACAGTAAAAAGCTTATGCCATGGAAAACTGGCCTGTGACGTGTAATACTGTAACTAATGTTGCACTGAACTTATGATATGATATCATATTGTTATAAACACATATAAACAACAAATACCACATTCTGACCAGTCAGCATGACAGTAGCATGTAGTAAGAGTACTAGTAGTAGTGGAGCAGTAGTAAGACAGTAACTCTAGCAGCTGATCCAAGTGTTGTGCGGGGGATTATCTGATATAAATAGCACTTGATGTTTGTCAAACTGCTGTAAAAAGAAGTTTCATCTCTGTCAATCCTTCACGCTGCATGTTATATTCTAAAACTGCACATAAATTTGCTAAAATGGAGGCACAATGTGATCACAAGCAGCACGTGTCAATATACACATCATGACATATCGGAGTACTTCCTTGCTACTGAAATGCATAATGTCAATTGATTTAATTAGAGCTGCATGTGCACCACTTCAACATGTTGAGAAATCCAAAGCTTGACAGACTTGCCGTGCTGAGTTATGGTTGCTAAGCTGTGACTGGACCATCGCTTTTCAGAGAAAAGACAATTTGGCTCCCTACATGATGATCCATTTTATTTTCTGTAGGGCGGCGCAAACCTAATCTAATGTTGTGTCAGTGGCAGCTGAAGGAAAGTCTCTCCTCTTTGATCCATGAGTCGAATAAAGTGGTTCAGAGATAGTGTTGTCTGGGTTTTTAGAGCGACACAACAACAGCAACACAACACTCAGATGAGACGCCTCATGGAAATGAGCATGAAAATAAAAAGGCCTTACATTTGTTTATGATGCGTAGGTTCTACACTGCAGGGAAAAACTGATGTGTTACAGTCTGATCATCTGACTGCAAGCGTGATTCCAGTAACAGTGGACAATAGTGAGTTCTTTGAAGCCGAGCAAATGGGAGCAAAATAACAGATAACAATGTCTATTACACTGAAATCACAGAAGACTGTTTTGACCAACCCAGCTTCCTCTGCAGGGTCGGTAAGTCAGACATACGAGGATTAAAAAGTATTCTGAAGAAAGAAAAGGAGATAGTTTGGTTTCCTTGGTGAGTTTTCTGTCTTTTTTACTATGAAGAGAGAAACCTCACAACTTACTGATAGGCTGCTCTTGCGAAACTTTGAAATAAATGCCACAATTACAGCAAAATAACTTTTGAAAAAATGATATTTTTTTCAACCTGCTGTTTTTCCAGACAAACTTGCTTATGACATCTATTTAATGCTAATTGTTTGCCCTGTTGTACATCACGAAAATTGTGGATGCTTAGCGACTTAATAATGCTGCCTCCACTCATTCAAATGGCAAAGAAATAAAATGTAATGCTCAGAGGTCAAGTACGTTTCTGATTGCGGCGATGTGTTCAGCTCGTCTCTGGTTTCCAGATGGTCACCTCTCCTCTACAGAAAAATAGCAACTCTAACTTTGCACTTGTATAAATTTGGCTGGCTGAGCCTGTGCTTTTGTGGCCAAATACCACTGCCAAGACTACATAATCCTCCAAATTTCTTCCCAAAATGTCCTGTTCATTGCTTTCTTATCAGGGTTCTTGGTAATCTTTGTTTTTTTTCTGAGATGGCAAGCAGGTCTTTATAGCCATCAACAGGCATCTTTGCAGCCAAGAAATAAACGTTATTTATACGATACTCTTAGATTGGCAAATATCAGGGGGCACGCGCACATTCACGCATTTATGCAGGTGCTATGTGACAAAAAATACACATAAGAACAAAGGACTACCCACACACTACTCAGTTGTTCCTAAATCTTCTTTAATTCCACATGGGTATCACAATGTTTCAACCACTATAGGTCTTCTTCAGCTCCTCTTAGACTGCAAATCATAAGATTCTCCATGCATTTTATCACTTAAATTGCACAACTCAAAAAAATTCAAAGACAGACACAGTTTTTTTGGATGTTTTGGGGCATTTCATCGACTTTTTTGTGGAAACATGGCACCCATTTTGAAATATCTGTACCAGTCTGTTCATCTTTATCATTAATTACTCAGCAACACAGTGTACTTAATTTCCTATCTCAAATTATGACAGCAAACCTTCTGTGCATGTGTTCTTTTTTTCTTATTTTTACTTTATTCCTTATGCTGCATTGACATGGATTCAGGCAGACGGTAGACAGCAGAAGGACAACCCCTTCTGTACAGCATGGAAAAAACAAACAGTCCAATGGAACAGCAGGACCCGGCCAGCGGCTCCCACACAAAAACATCAAAGCAAATATCCAAACAGGCGTTATTTCAATAAACTGACCTCATATTGGGAATTTAAATAGTTAATAAAGTGACATAGTTGCCTGCCATATGTTAGCTTTCCTTGTTTCTATGTAACATCCGATTGTAAATCCCGTTATGAAGGATGGCAAAAGTTAAAACATTTTAACTTCTGATGGCTATGCTGTCTACCATCCTGCTCTCGTCCACTAAAACAATATCTGGTTTGCCATCGAATGTCTGTCTGAATCCATGTCAATGCAGCATTATGTCCTTCCTCTGGATTTGTGGAATGTGAAAACTACAGGAAAGCTTTCTTACCCAGTAAAGAACTTTCATCTATACATTATCAATGAATTGTGGGTTATACAAATAAACCTAAACTTGAACTACAATTTGCACTCATATCTGGATTTGCAAGACTAACTAGCGATTCAGGCTACATTCGTATCATTAAAGCTTTTACATTTGCTAGACATCATCTGGTTGGGAAGACTTTCTACTGAGAACTGCCACCAGAAATGATGTTTTACATTTCCAGCTGCAGCAACACTGCTGTGTAATAAATTGATGGGTGGTTACCATGACAGCTACCATGACTCAACAATTTAAAGAAATGAGAGCCAGTTACAAAATATTGATGGAAACCCCAAGAAAGATCTGAATACTGCAATGAATATCTGGCTTCTGCTGTGTCTAATAATTCACCAACCATGTGTGTATTGATTGATGTGTTTACATGCCAATGGAAAAATCCACATTGCAAGCAAACTTACCATCAGGTTTGACCAGCACCTCCTTCTGGCACATGTCCTGTACGTTGACAGTGCAGTTGACGATGTACTCCGGAGTGGAGCAGTCATTGTGCTTCATCTCCTCGCACTGGTAGCACTGGATCTGAAGGGCATCTCCTGTCCAGTGGAGGAGGAACAAAAAGAATGTTTAACAGATAGATAATCAATCCTTCCATCAAACTGGTCAGGAAAGAAACTAGATGGTCCACTTATTTTTAATTAAAACTTAATTTAATGTCATTTGAGGGTAAATACATCTATCACTAAAGCTTCCATTTCCTTGCTTTCCATTGCACATGTTTCTTGTCTACATACAATAGTTTCTTGTTTCTTTGTCGTCCTTTCATGACAGGATACATCATTCGTCTTTTCTTGACTGCAGAGCACATTATCGACATTTGTTAACAATATCCTCATTCCGCAAGGTTTTGAAAATACAAGCTCAAAGTCAAGCAGCACAGGCTTTATAGATTTTGCTTTTGTGGGAGCGCCTTTGATGGTGCCAAAGCTCCAAACAAGCCTAATGGCGCTTCGTGAGAGTGCGACGTCATCCTCTCTGTCTTCTGCCACAGTGTTGTGACACTACGCCCACTACAGCAGAAGGGCAGTGCTGAGGTTTTGTGACTTTATCTATAAGGTAGTCTAATCTTTTGGTACTTTCAGCCTTGCTTTCATTTGCCTTTTAGTGGCTGTCCCATATGTCAACAGAGAGGTTATAGATTCATACGGTGAGGTGAGAACAAGCCATAAAAGCACACATCAGCAAAGCAAAGTGGTCCCTTTAAATTTCCTTTTAACCCATGGGTTTTATAGGTAATAAAGCTCCATTTACAATGCAAACAGGCAGCAAGGATGACTTGACTGTGCGTATTCTCATCCCCTGAGGTAGTAAAAATGTGAACGTCAGACTGCTACCACGTCGTCTCGTAAAGATAACATACAGCACTTTGCCCAGCTTTTGCAAATTTCATCTGATGCTTTTAAAGCCGCCAGAATGAGGTTTTCTTTTACCCCAAAATCCCGAGTGTCTATACTGAACATACGTCCTGCAGAAAGGAGAAGACATCAAGCTATCAGACTTACAGTAAAATGCAGATAGTCAGGTCTAGAGCTGACATTATGCTACCAATGCTGGTTAAAAGTGACATCTGGGTGCTATTTTTGCAGATAATATACTGTGCAATGCCCATGTGAACTGCACAGTACCATGGGGAACGATGAAGTCTATATTTCACTGAGCCTATTATCACAAAAGTAATTTTTTTTCCATAACTAAGTGTTGATTGACACCCTGGATTGTTTAATCTAATACACCTGCCGGGTTTAATTAACATTTCTAAAAGATATCATCACCATCATCATGACACCATCACATACATGGAGGTCTATAATCACAAACTGTGAGTCCTTCACACAAACACGCCTGCCTTTTCCTTCTTAAATGTCCCACACAGGCCATCCGTTCCCGCTGACAGATATTACTGGTGTAATTATTGAAATGGCACCAATCATTAATCTCAACTCCGACAGCGCCATCAAACGCAGACTCAACTGATAAAGGTCCACATATAAAATCACAACCTCCAGCCTAATTACTTTAAACCAAGCAAATGCCTCAAGCCTCCATCCATCACCTGGAAGGAGATTGTGAAAACAGGGAACTTTCTCTCTCTTGGTTTTTTTTTTTTTTTTGAAGCGTACCTGAAGGCAAAATCCAGCTCCAGAGTTCAGCTTATCAGTTTTAGAAAATTGCTCTGAATTTTATTTGTTTGTTCCACAACAGAAAACAGAAGCGGATAAGAAAAATAAACCTTTACACCTTCTGCATCCAGGTGTGTAAAATGACTGCAAAACCAATATATTCTAATATCAATGCCATTCATTGCAATCACTGTGGGGAATACAAAATAAGGAAATAATATTATATAAATATAAACTCAAAGGGATAACAAATAGCTATAGATACATGAATTAAGTTCCCCCATAATAATACTTCAACAAAATAACCTTCTGTGCGTGACCACCAGCTACTTTGAAAGGAGCAAAATGGCACAATATGGCAACATGTTCACCCTCTTGTTCTGGCAAGAATAAAATCCCCCATTCAAAGAAAATACATGCACTAGAGAAGTGGAAACAACCAGCTCAGAGGCTCAGCTGATAAACATTTTTTAAACACTTTAAGGTTCTTATTGGCTTGATTATGTGCTGCTATCTTTCTCCCTCTGTGCCAAAAATGCGCAGAGGAGTCCAGCACAGCACTGCTCTCTCAGCGCGCAAAAAGCAGCACCAAAAACGCAACATGATTGTCAAATACTGCCAAATACTCTTTCCATGTTCTTTAAGTTTTTCCATAAGTGTATGAGGTTGATCAAGAGCATGTCCCCGTGAGAGGGAAAGATGGGTTGCAGTATAGGATCTGAAAGTCTGAGCTATTTGGCACGGACCTCGCATACGCAGACAGACAATAACAGCTTATCTGATATAACAACGTCAAAATAAGCTTGTAAACATTTTGACACAATATATCCTAAGATTAAATGCTATAAAATGTCTAAATTGGTATAGATGCAAATTAATATTGTTTGTATTGCTGACATTTGCTCTCTGTTGCGCACAAATGTTGTTAGAAAGCACATATAAATACAATAAAAGCGAATTTAGTTTTGTGTTGCATGCACATAGGGACTTGCGCTCCAAACTGTGCCCTCACTCATCACTGACTGAAACGGGGCTGCAGTGTCTCCAAGTTGGACCTACCTGCGTCGAGAAGGACTCCAAATAAAGTCGCAAAAACCAGAAGACGCATTCTCTCCCAAATGACTTTCGGTGGGGAAACATCAGACCAAATGAACTTGTTCAGACGGAGGCATTGAGGACGAATCGCCTCGGAAGAAGCCCAGACACGGATCCGCTCATCCTCTCGGCTGGCTGAGGTGAGAACAGAGCTCCGCAAAGTGAAGAAGGGTCTCCTCTCCAGCGCAACTGGAGACAAATCCGGAGCGCAGAAATCATAAAGCGCACCACGTGACGGGAGCGCACAGTTGGCATTTTCATATCTCAGTCAGTGTGTCTTCATGCCTTCATGAGAGAGAAATGGCAATAATAGCCTCTGTGGGGGATTAAAACTCGCTTTGCTTCACATTTAGTGAGTTTATTTATTATGATATTTCTGTAATGTTACTGTTGCGAGAGGTAAGAAAAGTTAAATGAATTCATATTTACAGGAGACCATTTCTCCTCCTTTTAATATCCTTTTATTTTGTCTTATAAAATTTACATATCAGGACTTCAGGGAGTCCGTGCGCAAAAGGCTTAGTGTTCATTGTTTCATGATACTTTTTGGTACACTTATAAATGATATTGATATAATACTTCAATCAATCATATAGAGGCACCTTTTTATCACCTTTTATTGACAGTTTTCTGGTATATTAGTGTTCTTTAAGAATATTTCGGTGTATTTTTGGGCTTACAGCCTATATAACGACCTTGGCTGTGGTTTAGTTTTTTTTTTTTGTTAAGCTATCTACTACATTTCCCTGCTACTGTAAATTACTTGATTTGAGGATTATACTCCTACTGTATAGTAGCCTATATCAAGGATAATTAGTGGTGAGTTCAGTGACGTTTGTGATATTTTACCAACCTCTTCTCTATCCTGCATGATGAAGTTTGTGATAAATAAATGTGCATGTAAACTGCAGCCAATTATATGATTGATGGTTACTTTTTCAGTTGTGTAGGTAATATTATTTGTCCTTTACGTCATCCTAAAAAGATACCGAAATTAAACCAATTAGCGAAATGTTGCCTTTAAACTTGACTGTTGCAGTTTGAATGTGTTTTGAGATCAATACAACGTATTGAGGCAACATATAGAAACATAGAGAGTGAGAGAGAGAAATCGTCCAAGGGTGGATAAACTAACTGCGTTCATGTATACGCACATAATAACCCATCAAGGGACTAATGGTTATAAATACCTCCGCACCGAGCAGAGCGCAGTCTTGCAGGGAACTGTCGCCGCCTCTGAGCTTCAGCTCCTGCTGACAGATTGTAGGTGGGAAGCGGTGATTACACACGATGCCCTTGAGGTGAAATATTTCGGGTTTTCCCGAAAACCTTTAATTCCTCATAGAAATAATGCTGGAATAGATGGATGAATCGCCTGGTGACGCACGAATGCACGCACCAGTGCGCGTATATCTGCCTGCACGTAATGCCTGAACTGAAACACACAAATAAAATTACACACACACACTTTGCAGCTCAGTTTGAAATAGGAAATAGTTTCTCATATTTATTTAGGAAAGTTACATAAAATATAGCATTAAAGTCTAGTGTAACAGACAAAATTGCACACAGTAATAATATTAATAATAATAATAACAATAATATTAATAATAATTACCAAAGTAACACTGCTGGTAACCATTTCTCTTTACAAAGGAACCAGGAACATTTAAGGAGAGAGGTGAAGCATGACAATCACACTACAGTCTTGACAGTACAAAATGTGGGTATAAATACTGGACATCTAGAAAAATACACAAGTCCTCTTCAGACTCTCTTCATACAATATTAACAGTTTCATAGAAAAATTGAAACACACAGTCGGCTCTGTTGATTAGCACCAGCTGGTCAAATTCCAGATAGAAATTTGGCATAACTTCACCTAAAGTTCAAATATGTCTTTAAAATAAAGTGATAAAATATTTTAGCATTAGCTCTTATTGATCAAAATAAAGATTTAAAAAAAAAAACAAGAACCCCTAAAGAATTCAATAAGAAAAGATACATGCCATTTTCAAACAGTAGACTTAAAACCTTGGTTGAATGATTGGCAAACAATTTACATCTTTTTTTTTTTTGTTTATTTTTCTCATTTGCATATATCAATCAGCAATGCCCATTCTGATATTAACTTATAGCACTTTTTATATACAACATAATATACAACTATGAAAAAAGGAAAACTGAGGTTTGGAGAGTTCAGGTATGCAAAGCGAGATGAGACTATACGAACTATAGACTGTCTGGATTCTGGAGTTTTGCATCAGGAGCTTTAAAAAAAAAAGAAAAAAAGATTACTGTTATTTTTATTTGTCAACAAAATATTCTGATGGCTGCATTTTAATTCTTACAATCTACATTAGTCCAGTATGTTCCCTGAGCTACCAACAACGATGCTGGATGCGTTGAAGCCAAAAAAAAAAGTTGGTCGTTTGCTGTACCTGGGTACCATTCAGACACTGAAACATCGTCTTATGAGTGAGTGTACCACATGGAAACACTTTGTCTCAGTTGACATCATTAGATAAACTGATGCTAAAATCTGTTTAGTTAGCTGAATGAGGATATTTGTCATTCATTAACTGGGAAAGAACATTTTTTCCGCAATGTTCTGCTCACACACGAAGACAACTGCCGAAAGGTTTTTCCTTTAAAATTATTTAAGAATGAATAGTAGGTGAAGTCCTGATTTGATTTGTTATGTGGTTTTAAAGATATTGCTTCAAAAAAAGAAGTAGACAAAGATGAACCAGGTGTATTATTATGGATTGTGATTCCACATGAGCAATTTTTTTGGGGCAAATTTGATGGAAAACACACTTAGCAGCAAAACATGAAACGAGACCTTGGATTCAATGCAATCAAAGCAACTGTACGCCAATGTTGCCCATCAGCGTTGCCCCAAAAAGACGCCCTGCTTATCACTGCTCGAATAATCGTTCACTTTACACTCCTTACAAACTTTGTACAGTATTTGTTACAGTGCAATGATAAGAAGATCCCCAGCATGGGGAAAAAGATCACTACAAATTGCAATGAGACAATGTTATGTATTGCTGTCCAGTCCACCACACCCAGAGTCAAACTATTATTGTCCCGGTTTGGTGCTCAGGTTGAGGTTTCATCCTCGTGTCTCCAGCTCCAGTAAGTGCTTCTTGTTGTATAGAGAGAGTACAGGGCTCTTCATGTTGCGGCAGGGCTGTAGTCAAGACTCGATAGTCACGTCTGAGTCATTTCCGAGATGAGAGTTGAGCTTAAATCAAAAGCAGGTCCAAAAGGGATTGCGAAGGTCAAAGCCAGAACAAACATGAGTCTTATTCAAGGCCAACAACAGAACAGAGAATAAACTGAATATTTTCTACTTGCAAATGCAAAAACTAATGTTTAGGGGGGTCTTAAGGATCAACGAAAATCCAAATTACTTAAAAATGCATTCTGCAGGCCTACTGTACCCTTCAACATCCAAACAATCGATGCATGGAATTTCAGAATGAAGAAGAAAGTCCTCTCAACTGTTTGCATTGCTTGAAAGTAAACAATCAAATCTTAATCATCTAGAGAAAAAATTACATTTTATAATATTGGCCAAGAACACGTCAAGTCTAAGTCGTCGGAAGAGTGGACTTATAACCAGACTCGAGCCTCTGTCACTACAGCCCTGCCTTCTTACTCGTCGCTCCTACACGTCGTTGGAGCCCTGGCTGGTGCAGGAGGAGAAGCTGTCGTACAGCGAGTCGCTGAGGGAGCCCACGGGATCGGCCCCAGGCCTGCTGGAGAAACTGGAGGAGGAGGGCTCGTCCACCCTGCAGCAGTCTTCCCCGCTCTTCCCCGCATCAGGGTGGCAGTCGCCTCTGCGGCCGCCTAATCCCGTGTCCGGGTAGAGGCTGCCACTGCTGGAGCTGCTGTGATTCAGCTTGTTCAGGGACTCCAAGGAGAAGTCGAGAGAGCCCGGCTGGTTTGTACAGACGGGCGTCTTCTCCAGGGGGATCTCCTTCTGTAGAAAAAAAGAGCATAAAAATGTTAAATTATGGTAAAAAAATAGTATGATTGGCTGCATCTTGACTGTAAAAAGGTGCATTTGACAGATGCAGACTGATTACCAAGCATAGAAGTCAGTCTAACATTGCACCATGTAACTCATTTGCAGCGTTGTGCTGCAAAGCAATAAGTCTAACGCCTGAGAGCATGACAGAGATCTATATTGAGATTTTTATCACTCTCAAGGACCAAATGTATGCCTTGAGTGTTGACAGCCTTACATCTGTGGGCATCTGGGCTCACCCACTCTCTCTGTTATATTAACTGTGTTGCATGATGTGTTATACCTTTTGTGCTGCCTGTGACAGTCTGTTTTATAGATTAGCTTAGTCAAGAACATGTTACTCAGGGGGAAATGTTATATCTGAAGGTATAAAAAAAGCAGCTCTCTTTTAGCACCCCTTTAATTAGCAGGAGTAGTTTCATCTCTGCATGCTTTAATGATTAGTGAATACATGTGCTTGGAGTCATGACAGTTCAGAAGGTATTAGAGTTGAAAAATTATATCACTGTAGGTCTTATCACTAGCCCAGATCGTGTCATTGGATTGGCGCCTGTTAGCCTTTCAAGGGTACGTGCTGCCAGGCAACTCATCAGCAATTAGACTCAACAACAAAAGTGCATAACCCTGCATTAACCAACTGCTACTTTGGTACTTAATGCTCATAGTTATTGTTAAACGACTCCACGCCACATCTTTGATAATGACCTATGAGTCAAACCCTGTCTACAGAGGAAAACAAATCAACACTTAAACCTAAAAATAGGCTGTTTACAGTATGATGTGCCAACTATTTGAGTATTCTTCGTGATCTCTTCTGTAGTCTCAAAAGGCACTTTAGGAAGCCAGCTACTGAAGCAATCAGCTCCCAAACTCCTCTTGAGAGGCTGTAAACAAAATTCTCTTGGTAGCTACTTTTTTTCCATCAGCAAATCTAGCCTGAGAGCAGAGCAGCTATCAACACAGGTATTTTTTTTTGCAGGGTAAGTATACATAGGAATAGCCGGAGGGTCCAGGCAACCTCTAGGGACACTCCAAACCTGGACCATTTAGCATTTTGCTGTGAGGTGTATCTCCCCACAGACGTAAACCCAGAACTCCACACAACAATCTGAAGCATGAACACATAAACACGACTGCATCAGAAAGATATTTTAGAGAGCTATTAAAGCGATGCAAACCTCCACATATTGGTAATGGAACCTGCAGATATTCTTTGATCTTACAAACTGCCAAGTTTCGTAAGTCATTGACTCATGACTTAAATGCTAATGTGCCAGAAGACCAAAGATCAAATACAATATTTAGAAGAATGATCTGTACAATGGGTCCATGCAAACCTAATACGTTCATCAGGACAAATACTGTTGACAAGTTTCTTAAAACAATAAACCCTGTATCTCGTTTAGTAAAATAATCTACTGTATCATCTGCATACATCTTTCTGCGAGCCCTTCGCAAAGTTCTTGTGCCTGTCATTTCTTGTAAAAGTTTCCTCTAATTCCAAGAAATAATCTGCACAGCATCGGAGTCTTGCATTTGCCATCACATTCAACATATTAACCTACAATTGTTACATAAGAAAATAATACTTGTTTGCAAAATAAGAATTTGATAGCTCTACATTATTTTCCACTCCACACTAATGGAAATTAATTTTTAATCACTTGCATTCATGCACTTTCCATATAAAAGAAGGTCTCAGCTGTATAAGCATCCCCAGTGGGCTGAGTGTCTTTCTTCAGGGCATGTTGACAGTGTCAGTGGTAATGATAATGGTAACTGTAGTAGTGATAAAAGACTATTAATATTTATAAAACAAATCCACCCTTGAATAATTTATATATCTTCTGTAAAGTCTGATTCACACCAGAGGTTGATGTGATGTGATATAAAGCTCTAACTAAATTTTGGTCAAACTGCTTTCACACAACCTGCCACTTTCCCGCATTCATCAAACTGACTTTTGACAACTTCTACAGAGACAGCATGAAGTTTTGCATCCAGCTGTATGTTAGGCCGCATGTGTAGGTGGGAGAGAGTAAAAACAATAGTGATAATAGTTCTCAGCCCAGGTTCTCATGGGCCTGAAGCCTTGTTTTTTCCTCTCCTACCAGCTAGTTAATCGCATTCACCTCCCATCCCAGGTGTAACCTCTTCTGTGATTAGGGGGCTGGAGTGAAACCAGCAGGACAATTTGAGCCTAGAAGGCCAAGTATGAGAACTATTGGTACTGTATAACAAGAGCAAGAAAGCTGGTGTAGAAAAAAACTCTGGTGTCCCTTATTTGAACTGAAACATGCAATGAATTCTGTTTCATTGAGGCTTTCTAAACACGTGAGAATCTTTGTCTGAAGTCAATGCAATGTGACTTTATGTAAATTTGTGTGCAAGTATTAAAGATAAATTCTGTTTTGCATTATTTACATCATTTTTAAAACTTGAGGCTGAACTCAAAAGGCAACCGTAAAAAATACATAATCCCCTCATACCTTGATGTCGTGTTTTGATACAACCTTACACCCTTAAAATCCCATCGAGCCCTGTTAATGTGCACTGATGTGACCTTTGGTAGCAAGTGCAATAATAACAATTTTCTGGGGAGAACACAATCAAAAGACATGTTAACAGAAAAAGTTCAAAACTGCCCAAAGGTGACATCTGACTCCCATATGATATAAAATGTTGAGCAGGTTTTTGAAGGTGTGGAGGTTGAGCTCGAATTAAGCACAGGTGTTGAATGCAGATTAGATTTTACCTGACACCCACACACCAGTGTTCATAGCATTGGTACTTTTATGTCAAGATTATTGTCAGCCATAAAAATCGTCGTTCTATGGCCTCAGGAAACGGAAGAGTGCACGATGTGATGGGGATCAGTGATTAGCAGAGCTGTGTGACAGTGAAGAACAGTCCTACGTCTCTCAGCTACCTCCCCCCTCTATATTTCCCTTTTGGTCGGAAACAAAAGGAAAGAAAGGGAATGGCTGTCTTATCGCTGATTGGATTTGATTTTGGAGGAACGCAATTACCAGCAGATCGAACTTTCCTGGTGCAGGTCTCTGTACCACCTGCGGGTTCAGCCAAAATGATGGCTGCACACATAACAGAGGCTGCAGGCACACATCTCAGTGAAAGCTTCCAACTTGAAAACACGAGGAGCCAAATCGGCAATTGGTTCTGCATCACATGTCAGTAATGGGATGTCTAAACTCAAATTCGGTAGATCTGCTTGCTACAAAAGCTTCTTGAAAGGGTCTTTTATTGTGACTTGAGCAAGACATATTTTCTCCTTTCCCCCCTGCTGTTTTGTATTTTTTTCCTCTTTACAGAGATGTTTTTACTTGTACAGTTGGTAAAACTGTGCAAATTGTGTATTAGATTTAGCATTGATAATACTTGCAAAATGATAGTAATCAGACCAGTCTCTGCATGTAATGAGATTGTTGGAGGACACTGAAATTCAGGCGTGACAAAGCAGACCAGCAAGTGACAAATTTGTGTTAATGCTAATTTAAATGAGTGAAAAAAAATAGGTGAAAAGCATTAATTTTTTTTCCTCTGCTGGAAAATCAGAGAAAAAGCTCACATAGAATGATTAGGTAGGAATGATTGATAGAAACCATTTCTGTCAAATTTTCAATGAATGTTCAAGCAGATGCAGATTACACTTTGTTCCCGGACTACTGTGATGATATCAAGGTGTCTTGTGTCTCCTTCAGGTAACGCAGCTGAAGTTGGTTTGATCTCCATCAAGTTAGGAGGAAGGAAGATAATTGGAAAACTCACGTCGCTGCTTTCAGTCGTTCAGAAACTTCTCAGCTGCTTGACAGTCAACCAAGTTAGATAAAAACCATGTCCGAAGGCTGAACCTTAATCGTACTTGACGTGGGGCGCAAATACGACAAAAATTGCAAATGAATGCTGTTTATTGTCTTGCTGTCATTGATTTGATCGCAATGTAGAGAAATGCGATGGCAGTTTCTCACATTCTATTTCTGGGTTGTTTCCCTGTATCGTGCTGGGTAACTATGCTATCAATCCAACAACAACTGAGGGCGAGTGCATATTCCTCCTGTTGATATTTATTTTTTGCACTGATATAGTTTTGGTTATCCACTGGCCCTATTTCAAATTACACGTCAACTGAAATGTTCCCTTTCCCCCGCCATGTAATCATTGCTCAAGGTAACAAGCTGTTCCTCGCTCAGGGAGATGCTGTGCATGCTGATATGTTGTTTGCTAGTTTTTGGACGCGGGTCACATAAACCCCAGGAATCTTCCTATAACTTCACTGATGCTACGCCTTGGCACATGCTCTAATGTTATTTTTTTCCTGCAGCAATTTCTTTCTCCTTCATGCAGACAAAGGATATATGTAGGAAAAAGAGTGAGTAAGCAGAAAAGGGGATGAAAAAATGAGAAAAGTTTAGGAAGGAAAAAACAAAACAAATGAAAGGACAGAGGAAAACTGTTGAGAACAAAAGCAAGAGAAGTCAACTGAGAAAAAACAGACGAGACTTGTGGGAGAGAAATAGAAATAGAGAGAGGCAAAACTGAAAGGAAGACAAGGAAAGACACGTGGGAGAAAGAGAGACTCCGAGGAAGGAGAGGATAGAAGGAGAAGGGGGCGGCGGGCGCCGTTAGCAGGGCTGTCAGGTGCTGTCAGGATGATGAATGGGAGGCCAGCATGGGCTGTGAGGGCTCTGATGGGTGCCGCTGAGCTTTACATCACTCTCCTGAGTGTTTGCGAAAGGTTATTAAAGGCGCTTAAATCACCGGGCTTTGACACAGGCCCGCTACCAGCCACCAAACTACCCCAAACTGCAGGCAATGACAATGTCTCCCGAGTCAAAGGCTCCCAAGCCTCGACAAAAGAAAAGCGGCCGCACAGGTATGGACGTGCGCTCTTGAGGGGTGAGGAGGTGATGACATGCAGATGGATTGTCTTTTTCAAAAGAATAACGTAGGGTAAATGGGTTCAACAGCAGTCATCCATCATTATGGTTGGGTCACAGCTCAGGAATAAGGTTGTTGTCAAAATAAATATCAGCTCTGGCTTAGCAGAAAAACAAGAGAAACTGCAGTATTAGCATTCATATCCATTGTATTTGATTAGTCCAAAAAGTCTTCAAACAGGTGAAAAAGTCCACCAATGAAAATCAGCTTCTTTAAAACATTTTCTTTTGGAGACAGGAAGTATAAATATTCTTGCTGCACTGGCAGATTTTTTTTTTAAGACTCATTTATTGACAACAATGTCTTGATAAGTTGGAGATGTTTTTGCAGTGAACTCTTGACCTCAATTTTGGTGTCCCTGTAAACACAAGGCTATCCTCGGAAACATAGCCATACCGCATCCAATTAAATGACCGACAGATTTGAGGATGAGACAAACAGATCTTCGTTTGTTTGTGTTTTTTTGTGTCTTGCGTGTCAGCTAATGGAGTGGCGCTTGCAGCTTGGTCGCACAGCAGCCCTCGGCGCTCGATGCGCTGCCTCTCCGCCGGGACTCGGATCAAAATCAAAAAAACCTCTCTCTTCACGCGGAGTCTCGCTTCCAGTTCAAGCACGAATGTAGAACTTTTGCTTTGTTAAACCGAAACTCTGCCTCTCACAAAAACATAATACTTGATTGAAATTCTCTTCTTTGCTTGACCTCAATTCCACAGAGAGGTCAGACTGCAGAGCCAGTTACAGAAAACTGCCACTGGAGCTTAGGAGGGATTCAGTGACTTGCTCAAGGACACTTCAGCAGCAGTGTTTTCCTACTTTCTAGTCACACCATCACCTAACTGCTGAACATACAGTCAGATTTCTTGTAGATAATGAACAATAATGATAAAATGTAGGCATCCTTACACATGGAGTGACTCAGGAGGAGGCTGCTCTCGCCAAAAGTACAAATTAAAGCTGATGCAGTGAGAAAATTCTACCTTCCATGTAGAAATTCTGCATAATTATTCAAATTTATGTGTGTAAATGCCTCACAGATAGTCTAGATTTGATCCTGGTGTTGAGTTTCAGGATGACACTAAAGGTCAAGAATAAAACACAATGAAGAAACTCAGATTTTTTTTTTTTTAATACACAACTGTTGAGTCAGATCCTTTTTCTCAGAATATAGATTTTTGTGTCAGGGTGGGTGTTGGGTGGCAGCGGTGCAACAGAGGAGAGTTTGGCTGCCCCACAGAGCCGGGGCCAAGCGGGCTGGAGGCCATTTCATGGTCTCTGATCCTCATTTGTCATTCAGTGGCGTTAAATACTGGTAGGCAAATACCCGCTGACACAAGAGGGCAAGCCGATCGAAAGCAATTAGACGGCTTTTTCTATGAAAATCCGCAAACAATCCCACCGCTATAAGAAAGCCTTCACTTTGGGATTTTTTTTTTTTTTTTTAAAAAAAGCACAGAAGTTTCAGTGAATTCGTTCTTGCCTGTGGAACTATTTCAAAGGTAGATTTGACATTGCAAGTCAACGGGACTCACTCTGACCATATGAAAAGTCTCCTTGCCAATGACTATGACATACAGGAACAGTAAAAATTCAATTTATTCATCTTCATGCCTCTGCTGCAAGGGTAAAACGCATTATGCAAACCCTGTGGCAGTGTATGTCTCTAACCTGAGTTTGACTGAGGGTTTTTTTTTTTTTTACTTTTCTGACTCTCATCACCTCACACACTTTCTCTCTATATTGTATAAAGTTGCAGACATCTACTCCTGGGAGCTGCCTGGATTTATATCACAAACTGCCTCCATGAAATGAGGGAAATTGATTTATTCTTGAACAATCAACATGGGGCAAACCGCATTATCTCCTTCATTTGGTATATTTAATCATAACAATCAATGAGACTCATAAAAAAGCTTGGACATATTGCACAATAATTTCCCCGTCACCTAAAACACAGCAAATAAGACCATTTTCCTGGATATCATATATAAATCGACCACTAAAATGCTTGTAGGAATCAACAGCGTGCCTGTAAAGCATATTTTATGAGTAGAAACTCATTAGCTGTAAACAACCAAGAGGCTTTAATACTCACACTGAGTCTGTCCCCTGCTTTGCCATCGAGCGATGACTCTTTGTGCAACAAGTTGTACTGGGAAATCCTCCTGCTGTCCTTCTCCAGATGAGAGAACATATCGTGTTGGTAGTAGTCCATGATGGACAAGGATTTCTCCACGCTGCTTCTCTTCAGGGTCTCCTCATTCTGGTCGACTGTTAAGATGATGAAGGAATTTGTTATAATAAAAAAAAGCCTTTGCAAATCCCTCCAACACTCTTACAGTCTATTATTCTGAGTAGTCTCATTATGAAACATGCCTCTAAAGCTACTCAAATCCTGTTGACACAAGACCAATAGGCTTTACATTTTCATTTAACACCGTTTTAATGAAGTAAGTAAGCTGGTGAAACTGTGCTTCCTGTGTTTCCAGACCTGCGTCATTCCTTTTGGTTCTGTTGATCAGGGTCCTTTGTGGCGAGCCCAAAGTGCTTCCGGTTCCCTCGGGTTCAGTCTCGGTGTCGCTGCTGCTTCCCGAGTACGTGCACACTTGCAGGGCTCTTTCCTGTTCAAGGTCAGACAGCCAAAAGTCACTTTTAAAATGTAGATATGATGCACTTTCAAAGACTCAGACAGTCAGTTAGAGGCAGATTTATTAATTTCTTGACAAAAAGATACAGTATCCACCAAAAGACCTTTCTAGGGACAAGAATGTGGCATGATATGTGGCTATTAGTCCACTCTGTGAATTTTCTATCCTGATGTATCTGTTATTATAAAAGAAATATAAATATAATGTCCTGTCAAAGTGAACACCAAGCTGCTCAATTATTCATTCTGCTTAAAGAAATACTAATGTGATATTGTCTAAAATCTCAGGGTTAATCTATCAGTACTTCTTCATTTCTTTTAACTTTTTAATATCTGCAAATATGTCTATTTTGACACCGATCCATGTAAATGACTTACACCCGCCATATCATGGTCCTTGGATTTCATCTTCCTTTCCATTTCGTCCTCTTTGTCCTCTGTGGAAGCTGAGATGTTGCTACGCGGGGCACAAAGACTCAACCTCTTTGTCCTGATTGCATCTATATGTCAAAAGAGACAAAAGAAAAAGTGAGTCATGAGGTGCGCGGTAAATGACATAAACGCAACTGTCAGTCCACACGCACACGAGCGCTCATTTTTATTCACCACAAGGCCACCTCATGCACCTCATGCACTGCATATAGAGAGTGGGTGGAGGAAAAACATCATTTGAGTTATTCTAAAGTGACAATCTTTTCTCCGGCAGACAGACTGATGAAACACAGGATGAGCACATCTCGCGCAGTCATTCAACCAAAACCCATCCGACTGCCTACACATCCATTTTCTGCATATATGAATGGAGCTGCACAATATCTCAGCTATCCAACATTAATGGTGTCCACCCTGCAATTGTTACCAGTCATGACTCCTGGCAGGCGAGATATAACAGGTTCCAGCTGTCCTCCACAAATGACGAGGCACTGCCTTATTATCACTCTGCCTGCTGCCGACTCGGACAGACGCCAATCGTCTCTTTTAACATTCAGCAGCATTACAATAACAAGCCGCGTTTGACCGACGTTTCATCTCCATCTGAGGAAATATGCATCAAGATCATAAAAGTCTTGTCACCTTCTTCCTCTCGCCTATTCTATATAATAATGACGGAGAGAATAAATGGTTAAAACGTATGATACAGATGCACAGCATACATTTAGGCTCTTCTAATCAACTTGTTCCACAGGGAAGACTCAACGGGAGTCGCTCTCTATTTGCTCAAATTGCTGCCTCTGCAGTGCCACCGCAGCACCGAGGTGAATAGATTCAGGCTAATGTCCTGCAAGCATAAATCCCCAGGTGTGATCACTCATCCCTGTGTGTTATTGTAGCTTTAATCAGCCATCTGATTGCATCCTACCCACCACCGTTCTGTCCTGAACACCAAAGCAGGAGGCGCTTTTTATGATCTATGGCTATACTGACATGCTTATCTAATTGCATTTGCTGCTTCTCCTCGGGGCATGTGGTTGCACGGTTTTTCTATAAGGACACGGAGTCGTTTGTCATCTCAGCTGAGTATCAGTTGTCAGTGGTGATGCATTAGCTTCAGAATTAGCTGAACAAACAAGGTTCTTCTTTTAATCAGACTCTAATAAACCCTAACAACTTCCTCTTGTCTGCTTGTCTGCGGTTACAAGCCCTGAGTGCTCTGGAGGAAAATGTGCTAACAAAAAGTACAGTGACATCCAATATTTCACTTACCCCCTGAAAGGTAAAACAAACTGTCTGAGGCTTTCAAGGCTTGTCACTTTGCCATCTTCTATGATAAGAGCACCTTTTTACAGACATGCATTTCAATTTATTTTCCTCTTCAGCCTTGATCGACAAAGCCAATAAAAGCACAAAGGCTTTGTCGCTCTCCGTCATGTGGTGCCATGAGCGGCTAACAATGAGGATCTCGCAGGGCAGAACAAGACAGAGCACTGATGAGTATTAGAATTTCCCATGAACCCAGTTTGAGCCTCTCATGTATTAATATTACATTTGAGTTTAAGAGCTGAGCGTCAGTTTATTGGAAAGATAAATCTCTGAAAATCCAAAAGGTTTTTTTAAACAACACTCACCGCTGTTTTGAAGGCTTTTCAAGTTAGTATCTTTGAAAACTCATTTCCAAGTTCCAACTCTGTTTCCCAAACAAAGACAGTAGCCAGAAGCGACATTTGAACATTATTAATATTCTCATACACAATCAAGAGTTCATCTTTTCCTCGTGTTGTACAAAACGAGCGACGGCACGTGTCGTTCCTTGTTTCAGGAAACAAAGTTGCGACTTAAAAATAGGTTAAAAATCTTCTTTATTGTGCTGCGGATGGAATGTTTTTTTTTAATCCAGATGGTTAGAAGAGGCTTTGAGGATGTAGAAGTACCTTCCTTATGGGTTTTTCAAACATTGCCGGGGATTTACTGTTCTGAAAAAGAGACGCTTATGTAGCTCTAATGATAATACATGAGAGGCACAAGTTAGGATGTTGTGCAAGACACACTTCTAAAGGTGCATTGTCACTTTGTATCTTCAGAAAAGTTGAATATGATATGAATATGAATAATAAAAATGATGCTAAGCTCTGTGACTGAAATTTTCATCAACCTTGACCACCAGCCACCTCCACTAACAATCTTCCTTGGGTAAAACCTGAATATAAAGCGGTTCCTCACTCACCTGAAGTTGCTAACTTGGGCAGGCGGCTCTGGGCGTCTTGGGTGTTGCTGCTGCAGGTCACAGTGGGGTCGGAAAGGGAGTGACCGATGCTGGTAGGGGCATGCGGGCAGGTTTTTGGGAGGGAAGGCACTTTCACACCGGATTGTGAGGGGTCTGGGTGAGAAGAGGGAGTCTCCCGATCGAGCTCCGACGTGCTTGCGGTCACCCCATCGGGGCTGGATTCAGATTTAGGGATGTGGCGACCGCTGGCACGGGTGACTGAATCAGGGAGAGGGAAAGTGCCGATCCCGCTGTCCAGGGTTCTCATCTGGCAGCCGGAGCCTAAAGTGACAGGGAGAGGTGTGTGATATCTGGGAGAAGCAGGGATCACCAACAGAGGAGAAGAAAGGATTTGGATTCACATGCAACGGAAGGGGTCGTGAGTAAAGAGGGCATCTGTAATGGGTTCAGAAACGGTGCCGGTAAGAAAGGAGAGAAAAGAAAGCATTTTTATTTGCTAAAGTATCTTTTTAGGGAATAAAAACGATCCACTGAATAGCTGACATTATCCTGATTCACCAAAGCTTTTGTAGCTATCCCTGTAGTGACAGATGCATAACTCTAATGCGACAGAAAATACTTTAATGTGATGACACAAGAAAAGCACCTGCTGCCAGCAATTTTACACAAAACACACGATTGAGTTACAACATGAGGACATGTTCCTCTGATTCATCAGAGCGCACGCTGGTTGTAATCAGGAGAAATGACGGCGAGTAGCAACAGATGGACGCCGTTTAGAAACCACAGTTTGCAGTGCCTTGACTCAGGCTGGAACAGATGGACGGCCATGCAGCACCATCCCAGATCCTTGTAACTGTGAACGATAACGGCCAACAGTTAGGTCGCTAATTAATTGCAGTTTGCAACTTTTTGCTAAGACGGAATTTGAAAAAGTGAAAAAGGCTCGTAATGTCTCATCATCGCTGGAATTAAACAAGCTTTTATTTCTCTGTTGCTGTGGGCAA
Organism: Thunnus maccoyii; assembly: GCF_910596095.1. NCBI lineage: Eukaryota > Metazoa > Chordata > Actinopteri > Scombriformes > Scombridae > Thunnus > Thunnus maccoyii. The sequence continues at coordinate 6,770,007 of NC_056556.1, forward strand.
ACTTGAGGTGAAACTCAATTCTATTTCATTACATTTTCCACTGTTGGCCTTGAAGATGCAGCATTCAGTCTTGTCTCTCAAATATTGGAGATTAAAAAGCAACGTCAAAGCAGGCTGGCATGTTTTTTTTTTTTTTTTTTTCTTTTCTTTCTATCTTTCTTTTTAGCGGTGGATTGATATTGACAGGCTCTGCTTCTCAACTGTATAGTCTCCTCTCAATGGGATGCAGGAGCACAAACACAGTCTACTCATGATCATTTCCTTCTATGAATAAAGAATATCTCTGAATACTGTTGGGCTTTACACCCGACTTTCAAAAAGAGTGTGAAAGGAGGGTAAAGGGTGCGTTTTCAGTAGGAGTTTATTCCCATAGACAACGTCTAACATTTACACTTGGGTCTGAAGTTAAAACTATTGATCTTGTCTTTGGATAAACCTAGCCGACTTTCCCTGGATACCATTAGTTATGCACTGAGGTAACATCTTCATCCTCCTCTGAATGTCAATGAATTGTCAATAACTTCACAGCTGAGGGAGTTCACAAATAAGAAGCTTCTTCATTTGTGTTTCAGAGAGTTGAGGAGTTCTTGAACAACAGCTTGAGCACAGACTTGTTCACGTGTACTTTTTTGTTTTTATCTGACTTGCTTCTGACATTTGACACCGTACTGTACTGTACATCCAGAACCTGTGAAAATGAGTCACTGGATGTACACATACACCGTGTTCATTAGACAGATGGCCTGTTATTTGTAAGCATATCAGCTGTGAATCACTTGAGGACATTCGTGAAAGAATAAAAAGTCCAACAAGCTTTAAAAAATGCATGATGCAGCCGACATACGAACAAATAACATATATGTGAATGCTTATTTATGCGTGGATTACACAGCTGTATAATTGAATGCCAAGCCTGGTGGTTCAAAATATCCTCTATAACTAAACCATAAGGCTGCATTCAGACCAAATCAATGGTGGCGTCGTGTTGTTTGAGGTACTGGTGAGACGATGTAATACGACCCAGGAAGTCGAGTTTGAGATTAATTTTACAACTCTAGAAAGTTTTCACGGCGGCAGCTGTTTTATCTTTCGTCACGATGATCAAGAGGTAAACAGCCAAATATGGCATTCACGTTACAAGGTAATCCGCCAACAATGTGCTCTTGTGTGACTGGCCACTGCAGTGTTACGTCAGGTTGCTTTTTGTCAAAAGTTGAGCCTGATTCAACTTCTTGCTGGATGGCCACTGCGGTTTTTTGCTGAGCCCTATGTGGTCCTCTCTCCTGCAGCGTAAACCATTCAAACGAATGGGAGGACTGCCATTTTTCACGCATTGCTGGATTTGGTGTGAATGCAGCCTAACAAGGTCCGCAGTAATTCTACCCAGAGGCAACAACAACTGGACATAATCTAGTTTTTCACGAGCGCCCTATCACTTCTGTATACAACCTCCGGGGTTTGAGGGGAGAAAAAAAAGCTGGTTTGTTGATACCTCCACGGTGTGAAATTGGCTTTATGCAATGAGGAGGCGTCAAAGAGGAGAGGAAGAGTCATCACTAACGACTGTAACCTTATCTAGGGGATATTTCTGTGTCAACAGCAATGAACACAAATTGTAAAGTTTCCACAAGAGAAACTCGTATCCTAGGTTAGAGATGCTGCAGCAACATCCACAGCAAAATGTTGTGATAATCACATTTCTGGCTTAAGAATTATGTCGTTTCTTGCTTGTAGCTTTGTTGAAAATCCCCAAAATTGGAGTTTTTTTTTTTCTCCCAGAACAGAGCAAAGGCTGGAAAGTAGGTTTTGAAAGCTAGAAACATCAGCACCCGGTAAAGTAACTGCTGAATCATTGGTATTGATCAATAATGCTATCAAACCCCTGCAGATACAGTATATTATAGTCATTTTGTGCTATGGGCCAGTCGAAATGTTATTTATAGTCCCTTTACAAGAAAAAACACTGCCTCAAGGGAAGTTCTGCTAATATATAATAACTGACCAGTGTAGAGTGAACTTCAAAGTCCACATTTATTACTTGAGCATGGATTTTGCTCAAGCTGCTTGCATTATAAACTGGCTGGATGTGACTATTTCTATGATTGATGATTGTTTGTCTGGTATTAGGGCCTGTGCGTGCTGCACTATGGAGAGACGTGACATTAAAGCAGCGCTGAGGAACCATGAGCGGCCGCAGCTGAAACCTTTATGAAATATTTAATACGGTCGGTCTGGAAATGCTTAGCTGGCAGAATAATAAAGGCAGCCTGTGTATCAGAAACAATTAAGCATTTTATTTTTTGGCGCCGTACGTAGCTCTAACCCATCATAAGCTCATTGTCACACTCTGTTGAAAGTGGCTTAAGCTAAAACAGTTCCTTGAAATGATTCGATTAGTCCGACCATATTACTTCTAAGCTAAATCTTCAATTGAGGACTCATTTTTGGCTCTATAAAGATTATTTCCAGCGACGAAATAAGTTTATTTTAATTATAAGAGCTGGTTGATGTGAAGTTTAAGTCCATTTAAATTGTTTCACAATCACCACCATGTGCATTTTTTTTTGGATATAAACAGTGCCAACTATGATGCAAACCCACTTGACAATAATCAGCTTTTACAGCCAGTTAGTTAAAAGAAAAAATGCCAGATAGATTTATGAAATTTTTAATTGAGAAACACTAACTAACTCTAGATTAGGGCCACTTGGGGACAAGGGAAACAAGTTGTGAGCCCAACACACACTGACTTGTTGGCAAGTAGCTGCATATTTACAACAACATTCGCCTTCATTTTGGACTCCTGAGGAAAATATCTGACTCTTTAGCCATAGAAGACTGAAAACTTTGCAATGAAATCCAATTTTTTTGAACATCAAAACACTTTTTCCCCAAAGAATGTGGCCCCACATTATAAAACAGAGCCCCTTTCAGCTTATCTCAATTCATGCCTGGCCATGGTGCTATATTATAAGAGATAAGTCAATATGACCTTTGAAATGGATCACTGAGACAATTTCTCAAAAAGCCCACTGAGTGACAACTGAGTGACAAACCGACTGCATTTCGCATCCAGTAAACAGCAGTTACACCCTCTCCCTCCATGCGCCGAATTACACACTACAATGTAAGTTTGTCTCACTGCAACGATAACAATCATCATCCTGTCTCGCAAAAAAATGTTTGATGCATCTATTTTTTCACTTCCTTAGCTGCTCAGGCATTGTAAAATATCACCCTGTCGCACATCAATCACCTGGCTAGATTGTCAACATGTTTGTTTTTTTTTTTTTTTTTTGCAGCGGATGCCATTTCCCCACAGTAATGGCAGTCTGGCAGCGCGGAGAATCAGTTGGCAAAGGAACTGAGCTGTCAATCACATCAGGAAATCACAACTGTAAAATGTGTTAATGCTCTGTTGCACTGGTTGATTCGTGATGGTTAGTGGCAGCTTTTCGTAAGCCGCTTGGAAAGAAAAAAAAAAAAGCTGCACTGGATGAGGTAAACAGGAAATATGAAAATCAGCAGCTTAAAACAGACACCATGAACTTTTGGCACAGTAAGAATAGAACATCACAATGCAAGTTAGTAAAAGAAACATTACACACAAGAGAGGATTTGAGCACCACTTTGGTTAAATTATCTACATTTCTTATTATTTCATTGGATTTATTTTGGTAAAATAATTGGTTTACTGAATTCAAGCATCACTGGCTTGAAAACTACAGTCTCCAAACAGCTTTTATTACACAAAGAGTCATGTTTTGTTTTCAATTTTGGTGAATAATGACTCAGTTTCCCTGTTTTTGGTGAAATGTTACTGTACAACCAACAGTAATACATAAAGCTTACCTAACATGTGGTCTTGACAAGCAGTGTCTGGGATGCGTCCCTCTTCATTTTCAGCCCTCAGGTTGATCTTTTGAGTCATTATAAGGGTCTAGAAAATGAACGAACAATACATGATATTGACATGAGTGTCTTTTTGAATACAAATATACTTGTATAGATTATTAACCCTTATGTTAAATAACATTAATAAAAGTCCCTTAAAGGCAATTTGCAGTAAAGAAAAGTGAGAATGAAAAGGATCAATCGCAGTAACTACAGATTCGTGTATTTTATGACTTTCCAGATGAACAGACAAGCTTCCGGCATTGTGAAATATGTTTGAAGTTTTCTTCAGAAAGAAGTAAGGTAATTGTCATACTTTCCTGCTTTACTTTAATTGGGTTATTTCGGGGAAAAAAGAGGTTTTCGGGTGGTGCAAAAAAGAGCTTATAGGTCATAAAGTGTCCCTCTTTTGTTGTATTTCTTTGGGGAGGAGATAGAGGGAAGGCTTGGAGGATGGTATTAAATGGCCCCTTTGTCAAACTGAGTGCCTCCGATAAGGGGCTCCTCCATGTTATCGAAATTCCACATCATCTGGATTAAATTTCCTACATTATGCAGTGAGACTCTCTTTTTGTCATTCTCTTCCTCCATTCAGTCCACTCTTTTTACTTTCTTTTTTTTTTTTTTATTGCCATCTTGCTTATTTCAGACTCTCTCAAGCACTCAGGTTCTCTCCATCATTTTTTTTTTGGTCTTTTGACTGACAGATAATAAAGAATACAATCCACAAGGTCATAATTTGAGCCTTTTGCTTATGAAGTGCACTGATATGATTTTTTATTTTTTAATAAAGCCGCTGAGAGAAGCCTGATTCAAGTTTGCATTACATGCATGGCCTGATAGCCGTCTCTGTGTGAGATATACTTTAAAAAACCTTGTGGAAACAACAACAGCATCAGCCTGGGTAGATAATGAAAAAGTAGGCGATGAATAGTAGGCTGAGCCGGAACACAATGTGAATCAATAGCGAGCCTTCAGGGGGTATGATGTTGAAGAGGCGGCCTTGTTGTGGATGTGTTTGTGAACATGTACATACCGCGCAAGTGTGAAAACCTGTGGGAATTTGCACGTATGTGTGTGTGTGTCAGAGGCCAACGAGATGAGCTCGACACAGACGCTACAGTGTTAAAGTCGGCGGAGTTCTATTATGGTGGCGTGTTTGCTCACTTACAGCCGTATCTGGACAGATCTCCATATCTCCCTTCATTTCGCTGTGTTTCTTGGGTGTAGAGATCCCAGGCGGTGATGCAGCCACAAAGTTGCCCTTCACAGCAGTCCTGCAAGGGAATAAGATTTTATCCGTTTTTATGTCAGTGTGCTGAGTTCCTCTTTTATCAACTCAGCTGGTAGAAAATGAGCCGGCTGATAAATTGCATTGACCTGTTCTTTCCCCTTCATGAATATGCACGCAAACATGTAGAAATGCAGAGAAATACACACACAAAAATGCCATTAACTGTTTAACAACTTTTTCGAGGCGCTCCCTCTTAAGTGATTGTTGACAGGTACTCTGGATAAAAATCTGTCAGATGTGATTTGAAGTGGTGCATCAATGAAGTGAGAGCTGTGAAATGTGCAGCTTTCCCAGCTTGAAGATACTTTAGTTTGAGTGTGCTGACTACGTGTCTGGATGCTGGTCCAAGAACTGTTAAAGCTCACTGGAGTGGAGTCATAACTCAAACAGACAGCTGCTTTTTGTGCTGTTTATCAGTTTCTCTGAACACAGATTTAATGCAGGAACGGCTCATGTTTAATTTAATAGCACAACCAATTTGTTTTAAAGTGTCGATTCACTGGATAGAAAGACAACTCTGACAAGGCTGTGACAGGAAGTAATCAGCATCATAGCATCCGATCAATTAAAGATAATTCATTCTTGGTTTTCTTGACGACAAAGATGTTGCTTTACCCACCTGCCAAGAAGCTCGTTCACAAACTGGTCTTTGCCGATAAAGGCTGTCGTACACTGGATCTGACTGGTAATCTGACCCATCTGATTGTTGCAATGGTCCATGATGGAGCTCAGCTTGTTGTTCACCTCAGACAGATTCTGCGCCTCCTGACTGTCTTTCTGCGGGATATCATTTTTCTTTTTATCCTTCTTCTTGTCAGACTTCATCTGTTTGCCTCCAAGCACTGATCCAATCTTTAACTCTTTCTTCTCCTCTTTTCCCTTGGGGGAGTCTGCTTTCTTACCAGTCAGAGCTGGAAGTTTGCTTTTACGGAAGCCGAACCAGTTTGCCAGCGAGGGGCCTGTCTTCTGTTTGGACTCACTGGCAGCGACCTTCTCCTGCTCTTGACATTTCTGCAGATTTTCTTCAATTCCCATCATGACTTTCTCTTCAATAGTGCAGGCTGTTGGACTGATTTTTTTCTCCTCCGTATCTGGGGGTTTGTTTTGCGAGTCTGTCTGGGTTTTGACTTCTCTGCTGAAGTCTGGCTCATTAGGGGTGGTTGCTATGCCTCCCGTCTCTCTCGCTGGGTTATCTGAGTTATAGACACAAGAGGATGGAGGCTGAAACTGTGGATGAGAGGCAACTTTTGCTGGCTTACGGATGTTCTTCAAACCAATCCTATCAGTGATGGGTAAGCTACGCACCTCTTTTTGAGAGGGTGAGGTGACTGCTTCCCCTTTCACTGTGCCCTGTGACCCCTCACCTCTGGAGTTTGATTTAGAAGTTCTTTCAGGGAGTATGTTGTGACTATTGGACCCTGTCATACCTCCATAGTGGCTAAGCCTCGACCTTGGGGAGTGGACAGGGCTCTCTGCCAACCCAACACTGGGCACTTCCAAGGAACTCTGTCTTGACAGAGAGTTCCCCCTTTCGCCTGAGTTAGTGATGATCTGAGTTCTGATTTTTCCCGGTCCATCCAGAACATTGATGTTGGGCTTCTCAATGTAGTTGGTGCTGAAACTCTGGCTACGGGCTTTGGCCCCATTCATTCCCAAGGCCGGCTTTAGATGAGGTTTGGTAGTAACAGATATGGATCTAGAGAAAAGTTGACTACTCCTTTTCCCTTTATCGGAGACGTCCCCCTCCTCTGGTAAAACAGCAGCGCATACTTCCTCTTCCAGTAACCTACACTGAACCTCACCTTCCCCCTCTGTAATGGACATCTTAGGTGGTGAATCAATACTGTACACAGGCTGCAAGCTGTCACACTGGGTAGAAGCATTTGAAGTCACAGTCTCCTTGGAAACTAAGTTGATATGATCTTTCTCTTGCTTGCCTGGTATAGAGGGACTATTTTTATGGCTGGGGGGAGATTTTAAAAATGCTTTAAACCCCATTGGGATGCGAGTCTTTGAGGCTTTCTCCACTGAGTTAGGGGAAAGCATAACTGAGCTGGGTGGGCTGACTACAGCTTTGCCATTTTGTGGCTCTGTTTTACCTTGAGGGGTGTCCTGAAGCGATATAGGTAAACCAACAGAGGTCTTCTGCACCGACTGATGGACATTTTCATGGGTAGATCCTCTCTTACTTGCAAATGAGTTCTGAAGTGAGGACCCTCTGAGGGCACTGTAGGGAGGAGGGACATTCTTTGAGCTTTTAGGTGCATTTTCATGTTCTGGAGCACACCCTGAGTTTGCAGAAGGGAGGTAGTCTTTCATGGTCATCCGCTTGGAAGTGCCTTTAGTAGGTGTCTGAGTCATGGCGGGGGACTTTTGAAGGTGCTGACTGGTTTTGTCAACCAGTTTCTGAGGTGCAAGTGCAGTCCCGTAGCCTGCATCCAGGTCTAAACAGTCTTTATCCTTGATGGGTAGCGTAGCTTGCATATTTGGTACAAGTGAGGTGTGGTAACTTGGGGGAGGGCCCCTCACAGTGCTTGGTGTGGATTGTTGAGCCACCCCTATTTTATGTGCCTGAGGCGACCCTTCGTAATTTGGTCTGATCAGTAAGGAGGTGGTGCGGCCCGGGGGAGGGGGAGGAGAAGGGGACCTGAGTTTATTTTTGATGGTTTCACAGTGTTTGTCTCTGGTTGGCTGCTCGCCACTGTCAGTATACTCCAGGTGCCTCCTTGAGAGGTGTGGGGAACTGGAGGACGAGCCCTTACTCCATTCTGGCCTGCTAGGGACCTTGGAGTTTACCGCCTTTGGGCTCTGTGAGCTCTTGATGAACCTGGACATTTTAACTGTAGGGGAGGAGGGGGATTTCTCCTGACTAGAGGGTCCTGAGTTTCCACTGTTACTTGGTTCAGTGGTGGAGCCCTTAGACAGTCTCAGCGGGGATCCCAAAGATTTATTATGACCGGGTATCTTTGAACCACTGGACTTGGGACCAGCAGTATCAGTCATGGGAGGGATGGAATGGCCTTTATTAGCTCGGCTGCTCAGTGGTTTGATTAGTTTCCTTTGTGGAGTTAACTGCATTGACAACCTTTCTGCACTGCCCTCCCTGCTATTGCTTGTTTTGCTAGTCCTGATCTGATATTCAGACGGCTTCTCCGGAGATTCAAGAACAGTGTAGTTTCTTACATTTGTTGATTTTTGCCTCGTCGGTCTCTCTTGGGGCACTAGTTCTGTGTAATCAGCCACTACTTTGCTACCTGGAATGTCATTTCGAGACCCAGCACCTGCTGCAAGCTTCTGAGCACAAAGTTCAATAGGCTCTCCCTCTGCATCAAATATCGCCAAGATGCTCTCCTCAGACTGAGTACACTTGGCCCCTTTAGGTTCCTTAATTAGGCTGAAAGGCCTGGGCCTCCCATCTGCAGACTGGGTGCGTCCCTGGTCCCTTCGCACGCACTGGTGTGCGAGCAGCCTAGCAGCGTCCCTGTACACCCTCTCTGTTTGCTCTGCTGGCTGGCTGAAGGACATTCGGATGTCACTGGACTCAGAGTTGAGTTCCTCTGGATCATCCACGTCAGAGAGGTGATTGGGACCCTCTGCATCAGAAGGGGTGAAATGCAGCATGGATGGTTTACTAAAAGCTGATGGCCGCCCTCCCTCAGGGAGAAAACTGTTAATGAAACTCATGAGTTTCTCAGGACGCTCTTTTGAGTCATAGCCAGAGGGCTGTTTTGTAGCCACTGGTCCTGAGCTGCTGTCACCTCCACCTCCACTGTCCTGTATCCCCTCCCAGCTACACAAACTGTCTGAGATGCTGTGGGAGAGCCTCTTACAGTAAAACCAGTTGTCCTTGGTGGGGATGTTATCTGCACGACTTGAATGTGCAAGTTCATCATCTGCATCATCAGAATCATAAGAGAACTTCTTGCCCCCAACAGCTGAAGTTCTACCCACGTGGGTAGGTTTGGACACCCCTTTACTGCTACTCTTGATACCCAGGGAGTAGATGCCCTCGTTTGAGTTCATGCAGTCTTTGGAGCCTGACTTGGAGACCTTGGATGCAGACAAGGATCTGTGTTTCCTCCTTTGTAGCTTTCTCAATCCCTCTAGTATGTGGCTCTCCTTGCGTCTTGTGGGCAGCTGCTCCTCCAGGGGGGCACAGATATTACTAGGGGCTGACGAACCCAAACTCAGCCTCTTCTCCCAGGTCAGAGATGACTGCAGGGCAAAAAGAAAGAAATTGTATAATAGTATGTGCACACATACTTAATTAACATCCTGTTTTTCATGATCATAGTAATTATTACTGTTCTGCCATGATGTTAAAAGTGTTTTGACTTCTCGCACGTCACATGTTCACATAAATCACTTTTGCCAAGCTGTCGGCAATGATGCCTTTACCGTGGCGACAACCATGTCTTAAATTATATACTGCTGACAGATATCAGGACACATTTTATGTATCTTGAGCTATGTTATTGTGCGCCATCAACCTGAAAAACAAAAATATTTTTTCAGAATTATCTGTGGGGGCTCCATTTAGGGTCATAGTCAGCACACTCTTAGACAAAGATTAGGAATTAATGAGGGTCTCATAAGACACGCAATAAAAACCCTAATAGTTCTTTAAGTATCTAAAACATGGGTCTTGATGAGCCATCACTTGTTAATGTTTTGTGGAATTGCTGTCAGGCTTTGTAGAGTAAAGGGATTTACCATTTTCCCACAGGAGCGTCCATCATTCCAGGTGTACGAGCCGCTGGAGAATTCACTGCATGCACTTGACAGGGACAACTCACTACTGCTACAGCTGCTGCGTGGGTATACAGGCGCTGGCACTGTCAGACTCAGCTGGCTCAGACACTTGGTCACAGGGAGACCTGCCTTTCCATTCAGCTGAACCTCCTATGGGATAAAAGAGAAAAGAGACATGACATTATATTAGCATAAGTAGAGGCATCATTTATACAGTTGTGCTGGGTTTTATGAGATGGGAAAATTATGTTAATTTGCTTGCTGGCATACATATCAATGTATTGAAGTGTTGTAGAGCAAAATGCTGACAATAGCTGTAAAATTATAAGTCATGAATTGAGTGATTCTTAAGTATTCTTCTTTTATTCTTAAGTATTACCTAAATATGTACAGCTTTTTCTTTAACATCAAAAGGTTTTTCCTGTGACTATGCATCAAGAAGTATTTTGATGTACAAGTTGTTGGCTAGTTTTGCATATCTAATTACTATCTTGCTGTTAATTTTGTGATGAAAGGTATTTAACAAAGACTTGACAGAACAGTCAAATATTCTAAGGCACTGCACTTTGCAAACTCAAAAAATATCAATCACATTTTCATGTGCAGTCACCACAAAACAGCAGATGTTTCTCCAATTAGCATCTCACTGCAGAAAATGTGAATATATAAGTAAATTATTTAAAAAAAAGTTATAGCAGGCAAGATAAGAATTAAGATAAGTCTAATCTCATATAAGTGTCACATGTGTATCATTTAACACAACCCATTTTAGGAGATGTGGTACTTTAGCACATTTAGATAAGATGTTTTATAATTCACATCTTGGCCATTACTATTTCATTTACTCCCTCTTCCTCCGCTTTCATAGCACACATTAGAGTTTATCAGGTGGCATTCTCAAAGGGGTAAAAGGGTAAAACTCATTTTCAGTCCTTAATGCATAATACATAAGATGACTAATGTACCACACTGTCCTGTGGAGTCATTTTTACTGACGAAGAGTCTCAATCGATGGTTTTCTGGTAATATGACAAGGATTTATTCCTTTTAGTGCCAAGTGATACTGCTAGTTCTTCCTGCTGAGAGCTGAGATGAAGGGTCACGACTTTAGATTGTTAGGTCTGTATTTTAATATCTTGTAATGATTTCTTGAGCAGGGGTAGGGGTCCAGTTATGGTACCTGTACGATTCATGCAGCTGAATTTAAAAAAAAAAAAGCCTACTGTATGTTTCCCATCAAGCTTACATTAGAGGGAGAGTCTGTATTCCTGGAAAGCAAGAAGGCCTTGCTTCTCTCCGGCTCCAGAAGCAAATCTGCCGCAGACAGATCCATGATTCGAGAGTGGAGTTTCTGAAAGGCAAAAGGAAGGACACGCCACGGTGAGTTTTGGTTTCGGGGATTTCAGGAAATTAAAATGTTGCCCTGCTGTATGATCTGACATTGACACAACAACAGAATGGTAGGGGATTTTTTTTTGCTTCCTAGTTTAACAATACTTGTACAGTACATAGCATAATCTAAAATTCCTCTAACTGTACTTTTCATTCAAATTCGAAACAAATTTAATGCCTGAAACCATTTTTAACACTTTTAGCGATCAAATACAGTAAATCTCTTAAATTATACATTTCAGAAAATACATGAAAAATTGAATGAAATAAAAGTAATTATTTATTTTACAGCATCTCAAAGAACACAGTATGCTGAGGCTGAGGAATATTTTGCCGGCCTTACAAGTGCCCATCAGATTCTCTCCACTGGCGCCATGCAGAGCTCTGATTCATACTCCTCGCTCAAAGTCATTAATGTCATCGGCTGGAAAAAAACTAATGTGAATAGGAAATAATTGCATCAGGGAGTAAGGGATTCCTTTGATTTTTTTTTCCTCAATTCATATGCTAGTCTGCAGTCTCTTCTGTTATTTAGCTCGTGTGCTTAAGAGGGAAGGATACAAAAACCAAATACATTTCCACGTATTAATCTCAGAACTTAATTACACTGGGTTCCCTGTGCTCAAATTAACTTAAACTGGAAATATGCTGGAACAAAACACTTGATCTTGCGCTGCATTTCCTGCCAAGGGTAAAACTAATGCTCATTCAGGGAGTACAGTATATGTCTATATACACATGCATGTATTTCTGCCTTCTCATATATTTCAGTCTAAGTTTCTACCGTCAAAATGAAATGCATGTCTCATGCAGTAATAAAAGTCATATCTAGTGAGAAAATTGCATGTTATCAAAGAGAAAGTCACCTTCAGAAAATGGAAAATGCTTAAATTTTCCATCAATACCATTTACAACATTTTAAAATAAAACTTTGCCGTCCTATAAAACTCTGTACTGTCTGTTTCTATTGACTTTTTGCATGTTGTGAAAGATGTCCTCTGAACATTTTAGTGGGAAGTAAGAAAACAGAGCTCCTAATGATACCCAGACTTAACTGGTTCTTTTGTCTCCTGAGAACAAACAACATGCATCACTTCGCCTGTGGCCAAAACACAACCATCCTACGTTTTTTTCTCTCCAAATTTCAGCAAAACATCCAAAAGAAAAGCTTTTTTTTTTTTTTTTTTTTTGGTGTTAGTGCGAGCCTGTGAATAAGCTTTCAAAGAGACTTACTTTTCACTGTCAGTGACTATGTGGTAATGGTGCCATGGAAACAGATCAATGCCCACTTTCAATGCTTTTCTCAGCCTACAGATAAGGATAGGTATTCTTTACTATTTTTAGAATTTATAAAACATCAAGCTCCGTATCCCTGCACAAAGCTCCTTATAACATGATCTGCTTTGATTTGGTTCAAAAGTTACAGTCAAGCTGTAGAGAGGATTTCTCAGTTTTTGTCTTTTCTGGATCAGAATTGGACTGTTAAATGTTTTAAAATAAAAAATGCTTTACATTTATTGATAATATTGAGCTTGACCTCTAAGATTTAAGTCTTACTTTTACTAGTTTAGATTCAAAATGCCAGACGGCTTCTTATTCCGGTTTTTACAGTAATAAAATTGATATCTGTGCTGTTCTAATGCCGCATCCCTGGCCTCCCTGCTGTCCACACGGGATGGGAGTGGCTGAGGTATTATGGGAGGCTCTGATCTTATCATAGGGTGCTGGATTTCACCTCCTCAGCGTCCTCATCAAGCATTCAGTCGATAGTGTCACAGGGTCACGGGCGGGGGTAGATAGTGGAAGGGAACGGTAGATGACTGCAGGCATCTTGAGCTTTCTCGAGGTTCAAGGCCAAAATCAAAGTCAAAAATGTTAATTGTGGAATCCTTTAGACTGTAATGTATTATGCAAATATTGGTCTTTTATCAACTGTTAGCTAATGGCTGAGATAGTTTCATTTGTCAGGGAGCCAAGAGAGAGAACTTTAGTGTCTCTTTACTTTTACTTCTTCTTAGTTTTTTTGGCTTGACAGTGGTCATGTTTCAAGATAATGAATATCAGCCCAGAATAGCAGTAATGGGCGGCTTCCAAACAAATACATCAGTATTGGCACCCGCTGTCAAAAACACATCGCTTGAGCCGTCCTGCAACACACAGCAGTACAGACAAGACACCCACACACACACACACACATAAATTCATACACACACCCACTCGAACACAAAACGCTCACCTGCACGATCTGATCTATATGGCTGACTTATCACACCTACACCAGGAAATGAGACAGAGACTCATCTCTAATATCACAATATATCTTGTCATTGAAATGAATTTACCGCTATTCTTGAAAAAGTGGCATAATTTGTGATTTTTTTTCAACTTTTAGCTGATAGCATTGGCAGCAGCAGAGGTTTGACTATGCAAACTGCAAAATTGCATGAGCGGTAATGAGGTCATGGCGTTCATGCTGTGTCCTTGGGGCCCATGAGGTAGCTTAGGAAACACCGAGCATTTGTCCCAGTAATGGGAATCTCAATTGCCACTTGCCTGTCATATTTGATAAGCAGCATAAGTGGATGGGACCACACACCACTTATTTTCCTTTGGTTTGCAAATACTGCATATTTTGAGAAAGCAACTGTTTCTATTTTGTTTTTTTTTGTTTTTTTTACCAGTTAATGTCAAATTTTTCTGAAATGAATATGTGGCATTTTTGGAACCAAACCAATTCAGCTGAGGGCAGTAAAGGTGCACAACTGATGTGGTTACCATCAAAAGCATTATGGTTCTTTATCAGAGAAACTCAAGATGCCCACAGGGAGCCAGAGAACATTTAATTACTGATAAGCAAAAGGTCCACAGCTAGATTGGAAACAGTACACTCGTAAAGGTGATTAAGTCTCCCTCTCAGCTTGAGGCTGGAGGAAAAAGAAGACATGAAAACTCTCCTTGGTTAGTTTCATATTTTGAGTAGAAATACAGTTAGAATGGTTTACGTAAGACGTGGAAACTATTTGTAGTTTCAAATTCTTACAAATACCTAAAATGTTGCTACAAAATTCATCTAAACTCTAATTTCCCTTATTACATTTACATAGAGAAAGTAAAGGGATCATTTTGGGAAATACCCTTATTTGATCAATATATCTCTCATGTCTATAAGCTAAGCTAACCAACTGTTATCTGTAGCCTTATATTTAACAAACATATAAGAGTGGTATCAATCTAACTCTCTGCAAGAAAGTGAATAAGTGTTATTTCCCAAAAACGTAGAGCTAATTCTTCACTTAATCACCCATTTATCACATTCAAGGCGATGACAGATACATGAAGTTTGAGTCTCCAGCGACGCGGATAAATATAGATGTTTTTAACAGCTCTCCTACACGACTGGAGAGCTCATAAGGGACGCGCTGAACATCCCCAGCAGCGTGATCACAATATGATATGATTAATTCTTACACTGAATCACCAGTTGATGGTGTAAATGTCATTATTAAATAATGTGCGGGCAAGTAAATATATTTCCAGTGGAAAAACCTACATGCTTAAAGGTTGCAGCGTAGTTTTGCATACCCACACACTCCCCTCACCAGTGCAGAATCCATCTGCAACACGCATATATTACATAATTTGTTTCCTTTTGACCTGCCTTACACACATATATTACCAACTGATATCTAATCTCAGACTTGCATTAGTTTCTTTTCGGCTGAATCACATTTGAAAAGAAAGAAAAAAAACACATTGCACAGAGACTAGCTGAATGCCAATGCCATACAACTCTATCATATTTCTGAGTGCCTTAATTCACGTCTCCAGCTAGATTGCACCTCTTGGTCCCCACAGTGGTGTCATCAATATCCCTCTTCAAGCCTTTTATATTGCACTTTCACTTGACGATGTTCCAGCCTGTCCAATAATGGCGCTGGAAGTAGCTCCAACTGACAGAAAGCTTTACAACACACCCCGAGCCATATTATTTCTCTTTCCTCCTTTCCTTTTTTCTTTATTCCATTTACTCCATTTCTGCCTCTTCTTATTTTGCCCTCAGTTTTTCACTTCTACCCTCTTGTCTTCTTGGCGCTCTCTGCTATCTCATCTCTCTCCATTTTCAACCTCCTGTCCTTTCCTTCTTATCTACCCTTGCTTGCCTTCTCTCTTTTCATCATCACCTCCTCCCTTTCTCTCTTCTCTATTTCCCTTCCCTTTCCTCTGGATGGACTGACAGCTCCTTTCTCCCTTCCTCTTTTCTTTTTTGCAGCTTGCTATTTTCATATTGACAGCGAGGAGCCTCGCAGCAATTTGCACAATTATGTGAAATCCTACTTTCCACGCTGACCTTATTGCCCTGCAATGCTATATCACTGTTGACAATAGATGGGTAGGCAGGTCCATCTGTCTCATAATTACACCTTAAAAATCAAGCTGGAATGCACACACAGACACTTTTCTGAAAATTGATGTTTTCCAAGGGACCGAACATGAACTGAGGCAATTTCCAGCCGCCGATGAGGGATCGACTAAACAGAATGTCAGCTGTGTGAAGATATAAATATAGTGGTGGTTGTCTGATGGTTACAGAGGAGAGACTAGATGGTTGCTGGTTCAAATTTGTGTTTTTCTGAAGGATGTGAAGGAGACAAGTCCTTCCTTTATGTAGCAGATTACATAGTTCCAATGCAGCAAAACTGCAACGGAGGCATAAAATCATTGCATGTTTGTATTCTGATTTTGTGGTGGTAGTTTTTTTTTTGTGAGGGAGGATGCTGACTTTTTCTTGAGGTAATTTAAAGTTTATGTTTGCCTTTTTACACCCTTTTCTTAAATAGTCGATTTCATTGTCCCATAGAGACTTTTAATGTATGTCCTGCATGTGTGAACCATCTACTTCAATTTGAACCAATATGCACAACAAGCAAGGGAACTGTGTGCGCTTTAAGGCCTGTACTTCCTTTATCTTTGCTTCAAAACAGAAAAACAGACCAAACAACAGCTTCTGAGGAGGGAAAAAGATTGATAAAGAGTTATGTATGAGAGGAGTTTTTTTTTAAGTATTTACCATCCTCTTTGCAGCCTCTGTCTCTGACTGAGACCCCAGAGCAGTTTAATAAAAATCCAAATGAAAAACAACTTCAAATGCATGAGAATAAGTGCTCGGTCATGTTTACTGGAGGAGTTGCTTCTTCTTTTGCAAGGGTGTGAGCAAGCACTGTGAGGAGGAGGGATTCGTGCTATGGATAAACATACAACATCTGTAGGGGAGGGTGAAGTTAGTGGATCTTCCAAGTTCAAACTAGCCTTTATAGTAGGTTTTTTTAAAGTGATTTTTATAGCTTTTATCCACATTTTCCATTCAGATAACTGCTGATACTCAATTCTGTGTCAGTAAAAAAAAGTCTAAAAACATTCATAGTGTAGAGTCGGGGTTAATGGAAGGATATTTATCATTTCTCCTCATCAGCCAGCCATGATTGGTGTGAAATGTTTCTTATTTATGCTTTTAAAGGTTGCACTCTGGGTGGGCGGCGTACCTGGAGAAGCAAGTCCGAGGCGGGTTTGATCCTCTGCTGGAACAAAATACCCAGCGCCCGATTCTGCTGCTCGAGGTCAAAGACTCGAGTTCGCAGCTTCAGACATTCCTCTCTCAGATCCTTGATTGAGAAGCAGAAAGCATATCAGGAAATGCTGTCAAGTATAACGTTCTTCATGTTTAAAAATGTATAATAGGTAGAAAAATTACAGTATATGATCATCAAAATGCATCACAATGATTATGTAATACAGGTAATCTGAGAAAAGAAACAAATAAGAGACAAACCTTCTGGGTGAGAAGTGCCTGCACAACTTGATTGGCAACCTAAATCAGACATGGAAATAAAGAAAAACAATGCATCGTTGAATCTTAACTTAGCTTCCTTGGCACAGTGATAAGGCCTTTTGACTCTTATGACCCTTACAGGCCTCTGTAGGCAGCCTTTGCACTGCTAACGCCGCACTTTGCAAGACTTCCTCAGCAGCCAATTTACACATAAGATGAATTATTATGAGCTACTTTCCGATGTGTGTGTGCGTGTGAGAGTCTCTTTTACACCCGTGACTGTACAAAAAAATTAACTCTCAGTTCCCAGCGGTGGGTATTGACATCTCCGGGTTGCTGTAGGAGCGGAGGTGCGCCTGGCTTAAGTGCTGTTGTGCCTAGGTCTCGGTCTCACAGCGGCTCACACCCGCCCGCACTTCAGACCACAACGCCGATGGAGAAGCGGCTTGAATTACCGCCCATTGATTGCTCATTAATACTGTGTGAAGCTACATCGGCTCTTTCGAGTGCACTCGCTCTTGTTTATTGAATGAGGAGAGATGGGAGTAAATATGGTGAAATGAGCCCTGCTTCTCGAACCGCAAATTAAAGATCTGCCTCTCGTAAAATACCCGAGTGATCAAACAAAACCTGGTTTAATGGTCTTGGACTAAGAATTTGAACTCTGATTGGAGACACAGTATGACTTTGATACAAGTAATTAAACTACAAATGCCCACACACTAAAATTTAGACAAGCAGCTGGTCTGACATAATCATCCCTTCTGTTACAAAGCAAACTTTAGATTTTTCACTGTTGCTGTGTGCAGTCATTAGAGGAACACAGACAGCCTCAGTCATCAAAACAGGATCATTACCAAGCTTTCCGTCCACAAAAGTCAGCCTCATAGGAAAACAGTTGACAAGTAAACACAACAAAGCCAAGCTGAGCCATCTTAGCGAGGGCAGGGAAGCAGAACAGAAACGAGGACAATCCGCGGAGGATGCAAACTCTAATACAGCTATATAAAAATCCACCCCTCCCTTTCTTTTTTTTATTTTATCACTCAGTTTCTATCTTCTTCCTCACTCTTTCCCTTTACATTCCCCCCTTCTTCTCTCACCTGTCTTTCCAACCCTCCGGCAGATCTGCTCAGTCTGCTGAGCTGGTTGGTTCAGGGACAAATTAGCCAACTTGGCCCTGCTAGACATATTTCCCCGTAGCAGTGTTCCCCTCCCACCCACCCGGAGTGATTCAGCAAGCAGGCACAGCCAAGAGCCGGGATGGTTTATTCCCCTCATGTGGCCCCCTAAACAGCACTTATCAAGCTCTCACAAATAACCAGAGGGCAGAGGATGTAAACTACTACTTCAGCAACACCGGTTCACCTCAGGTTAAGGCTATTTAACAGCTTTTTAGTCTGTTTATTACAAAATTAATACAAATAATAACACAAATCAGTTTTGACCATTGATTATTGGTATGATGGTGCATTTGCTGTATATCTGCAAAAACATGCTCTCCAATATTTCAGCTTTTTTTCAGTAAAGGTTCCTAAATAGTACATAAGAGTAACATCATGGTTACCAGAAAAGTTTTTGCATAAATCATACTTAAGGGAACTAATATTAAAGGTTTGCTTAGTGCAGGTGGAACATTTTAGCCTCTTTATTACCATGAGGGAAAGGAGATTTTAGTGCCTGAAAATTATGAGACACTTGAATTGTTAATATCAACAATTCACCTGTGCCTGAAGTAAATTTAGACTTGTATAAACTTGTGGGAAACAGTCTGCCCTACGCAGGACCTCATTAAAAGCTTAATCTTAAACCCCACAATACTACTTAGTCTGTTCACAAGAAAAAAATCAACAAACACTCGTGGAATTTTCAAGGCAAGTAAAACATCTGGTGAGTCGCACGGCGCCCTTGAATGTGCTTTGTAGTCAGACAAGATAAACAAGGTGTGTACTCACCTCATCTAGACAACGTTCATACTGCTCCCTCTGGCTCTCGTTCTCCAAGGCCAAGGCAGAATTCTTCTCCTGCAAAGAGCACACAGTCAAACACGTTCAGTGTCAAAGCAACACAAACCCTGTTGTGCCTTTGGTTACATTCGATGCAACAAAACAACACAGATGGAGACAGAAGTGGCAATCAAGCTGAGCTGCGGCTAAGAGGAGACTAGCCTCACAAAGGTCATATGTCAAAGCTGAACCGGGATGGCCAATAAAAAATTTACAAAGTCCCACAGAGAAAAAGGTCAAGGGGATGGAAGTTATGATGCTGAACTTTGGGGCGGCAGCTAGCCATTTGGAGTTTGGACCTAATAAGAATATCTTCTTCACTTGCCAAGCGATGAGGCGGTGCCCTATTGATCTCTGGGAGTTTCCAATTTGTCAGAGGCAGGCAGCATATTAGAAGCTGTCAGGCAGCCTTGCTTCTCTCACCCTCTGCCCTTTAGTAGAAACTACCAATCCCTTGATGAAAACATGGGAAACATAATTACAACCCAAAACATCCCAACTGCACCATCGAGGAAGAAACACTATCTAATTAAAGCCTTGAGGCCTAGAACATGGTTACTGGCACAAATGTAATGGATGACCTAAAGAAAGCTTGTGTGTCTTATGTGTTGGTTTGTGAATGGAATTTCTATTTTTAGAAGACACCTTTAAAAACCCTTGACATCTTATTCATCATTGTAACATATAATTAAAACTTTCTCGCATATTCCTATCAGGAATTGCATTTTTTTTTTTAAAAAAAACACATATTTTACACAACTTAATCTGTGCTACACTTACACAAGAGCCCCTTTTTCTAACTGAAGCAGCTGTACGAGGTGTTATATAACTCCCCAGTTCATTGTTACAGGATGCCACTTGAGAGTGTTTTGTTACCTCATCCCTGATATAAATGTTTTGCTGCTTTTGTTCAGTGGCACACAAGCCTTTAAGCGTTGAAATGAGAATCCGAATGTCATTTGAACTTTATTTCAATACGTGCTGTAACATTGTTTTGTAGATACGATGGAAAAACCTTGAAATAAAGCGCTTTCTTAGCAAACAGGCATCATACAGAAAGATATGTGACATGTTAGTTTGTGGTTGTTTGCAGGCGCAGGCTTCCATGTCTTCCTGCAGCTGTCAAGTGATTGGCAAGCAAGCATGGGAAAAATGTAATGCACGCACTGATACGTGAACAGGCAACAACCAGAGAAATGCTGTTTAATTTCAAAGCGACGATACAAAGTAAGACTCTGACATAACCGTGTTTACTGTGATGGATTATGTCGCTGCGGCATTTTTCCAGCTTGTGCGAGTTGTTAGTCATGCTGTACAAGAATGAATGGCAGCGAATTGATGAGGAAGGGAAGGGAGCCGATTTCTCCACAACACCGGGAAAAATGGTTAAGGAGAGGAGGATGATGGGTAATTGGCACAAACAAACAAAAAAGAAGAAAGACAAACATTGTTGATATTGAGACCGGAATCTCAACTGTGTTATAAATCAATAAGTTTGTATATGATGCTCTGTGAGACTCAAGATATTGATTCTAAGCCCACCTACTCAAACCAGATAGTCCTGCTGTCATACTATTTAGTACTTATATATAATTAAGGCATCTGCTCTGAACTGGCATACTACTGTTTATAATACCATTGCAGTACTATCATACTGTAATACCCTAATATTTTAAGATCACTGAGGAACAAAAAATGGTTACTGTAAAATACAATAACTTTAAAGCCTATGAATGTTACAGTAAGTGAGTTTTGCCTTTATATACAGCAAACACAACATCTGATATATTATCTTTAAACTGATGATGTGTGTTGGCAAACAATCACTCATTTAATACTAGCATTAGCATTCATTTGGAGTCATGTGCCTGGCCACTTGATTAATGTAAGTCCAATATTCACTCTACTTTCCGCTCCGATTTGGTCTCCACCTCCATTTCCTGAGAAAAATATTCAGCTCTTTAGCTACTAGATGTTCCACTTTGTTCACCAGCTAGTTGCTAACTTTGTTTGTCTTCTGTTGGGTGCTGGAGAGGTAATATACTGTGGATTTATTTTTATTTTTCACTAAAAAAAACACCAGTCTGCTATGGCTGGAAACATGATTATGGGAGCTCGTGAGTCGGAAAACCAAAATAATGAGCTAAGAAGGCTAAAAAGCTTCACATAACTGAGAGGATCTGCAGAGTTGGGTTTGTCAGTATGAGCGACATATTTCCCATTACACATAACAATTTCATCATTAAATGTAAAAATACTGAGTGATGCAACTTTAAAATAATATTGCAGTAAACACCTGCAGTGCACTTGATGTACCATACAAGTTTCTTGCCAATATGTATGTTTTTTTCACTTTTTGGGTAAAACAAGTCCCCTCTTTTTATGTTCTCATTACTCAACAAGTAAGGTAACCATAGGGCCGTTTCTCCCAAAATCTGGCTGGATTCATTTAAGCCCCAGCTACAGACTGTGGTGCTTGTCTGCCAAGTTAATGAACAGTATCAGTAGAGCAGGAGAAATCAGAGCTGGGCAGTGCTTACTTAGTGTCAGTGGAGTTTATGCACAATGCAGGGCAGTGATGTATTGCCTCTGCTTTGTTCTTGCTGCTTTAGCCGGCGGGGCATCCATCACCCTCGCAGCAGAATGGAATAAAATGGCAGATAACTTTTGATAAAGTCATTTAAAATGTAATGTTTAGGTAATGTGCTTAATCAAATGGATCACCAGGACAGGCTGACCATACTTCCTGCCAGGCTCTGAAGATAACTTACAGCTGAGGAGCAACAGGCAATTACCTGCCACTTTGCTGTAATTAGGGTCTATTTTCTACCAGGTAGGCTTGAGTGTAATGCTGGCAAAAAGGGAGAACACATCCTAGAGACTCGTTCTTTTTACTTTTCTCTTTCTCTTGAGCATGACCTCTCTTTATGTGTGTGTACTCAAAGACACAGATCATTCTCAATTATTATGATTGTTATTATTATTTATTTCTAAAACTTCTTGTTTTTTTTGATATTTTTCTTACTTTCGAGATGGGGATGTCAGTCAGTTTCTTGAATACTGGCATCATTTGTTTTATTGTCTTGTAAAAACTGTACATGATTTAAGATGAAGATTGTCGTCCACCACAGTAACATCAAGAAGTCACGTTGAGTCACTTAGGAATGAGTAGGTAAGACTGGAGGCCTAATTTAATTAAGTTTGAGTCCTTTAATTGCTGAGAAGATCTGAGAGGATGTGTGTCCAGTGGCTTCAGTAGGAAACAATCAACATGCTGCGCTCCTGCTTCGGCTGTGGCTTGGGGCTTGTGGTGGAGCGCAGCTCAAATCCCAGACCGCAGAGGAAAACAAACCAAAGCTGAAGTACAGCCCGAGGCCCCCGTGGCGACTCTCTTAGGATGACTTTGCTCTCCAAACGATGAAGACCGGAGAATTTGATGAGCTGTCATGCTTTCAGACACAACTGAGCAAGGACTCTGACAACTGGCAGACAGGCTGGCCACAAAGGATAGCCAGCGGTGGCTGGAAATGTGGAAGCGAAGAAGAATGAAGGGGCAGGAGTGAAGGAGAACAAAGCAGAACAAAGGTAGGTGGAGGAAAAGGAAACAAAGGAAAAGTCAAAGCAGTAAAGGTAGAGAGAAAAAAGAAGAAGGGTGCTACCTCCAGGGCCTTGAGGCGCTCCAGAAGGAGCTTGGTTTTGTCTTTGTCCTCTTCTGCTTGGCTGGCATCAGGATCGGCGTTCGCCGGCCCAGGCGGCCCGGGGTCTGGCTCCGTTTGAGTCGCCGGCAGGGAGCCGCTCTCTTCGGGGCCGTCGTGCTGTTTCTGCACTTCCTCTGAGAGTTTATCCTGACGCACAGACAACGAGAGGAGGTTAGAGGGAAAGAAAGTGAAAGAAGGAGAAGAAAAGGAAGAGGGGGTTGGGGGGTTGGGGGGGTTGGCAAGTAAAAACCAGAGCAGATGGGAAGAAAGCGTTCAAAAGAGAGGTATGACAAATGTTTGAGGGCAATACGTGGGAGATGAAAAACGGGTAAGGAGGCGTGAAAGGCAGAAATCAGAGGCAAGGAGAGAGTGAAAGATGTAGGAAAGGAGTGAGATGGGAGAGAAGAAAGGGGAGAGAGGATCAGATGGGCAGATGGGACAAAAGGGAGGCAGCTTCAACAACAGAGCTCCAAAACATCCCCTAATCCCTAATCATGTTTCACTTGTTTTCCAAAGAGTGGCAGTGACCTTGAGGACTCTCCCTCTTTGACTTCAGTATGTTTCTGTCTCTTCGGCTGGCTTTGAAAATCTCTCTCAGTCTCTCTGCCAGCTATCTACTCCTCTGTCTCTTTTCACTTGTTTTTTTTTTTTTTGGCTTCTTGGCCCTGCATCTGCGATAATTTACTACTAGTAATAATTAGCTACTAATTAGGCGCTGTCTGGCTAGCACTGAACTGCAGAAAGAAAACACAATAAGCTCTCTGTGACACTCATTATTCATCTTTGTAAGGGAATGTTTGGAGCCTAAAAGTCAGTATATACTAACAGAACAACTATCCACCAAACGAATATGTGGCTAGAAATTCTAATATTTGGTCATTACAAAAGTATCTTTCGAACATCTGCAAGTTCCAACTTCTTGAATGTGAAGATTGTCAGCTTTTATAAGTGAATAACTATGGCATTTGGACTTTTGGCTGAAAAAAAAACAAAAACATAAGCAATTTCAAGTCGTCACCTCGGGCTCTGCCAAATCATGACGGGCATTTCTGACAATTCTCTGGAATTTTATACCCTGACCTTTTTCGGCTGGCGACCCTTCAAAATAAAGCGGTATCGGCTCGCGAGCGCTAGTCACAGGTTGAATTTATTGATGAGTTTTGAGCACTTCAATAAAAAGGGTGACTTTCTCCTCTGAACCTCTCTGATTGTTTCATTTGAATAACTGTCAAGAGGCCTGAAGAGGTAAAGCTATCCGCTATTTCACAAGAAAAAAAGGAGCAAAGGATAGAGAAAAGCCAGAAAAAATGGGTCTAAAATTTCATTGGGAGGGTATTTTTCCTCTTTAATTAAAAGTACAATAGAAATATATATGATTTATCCTAAATTCAGCTGTTCTGTATCATTTTTTCTTTTAACAATATAGGTATAATTGCACCTAGTTCGACTGACTTTGACATCTTCTTTGAATGAATAGTAGTTTTTTTTCAAATGACACAGAGGTATTTAGTTAGTAGAGTGTAATATATCACTGTGCACACGTGTTACATTTTTCATCCCTACCTGACAGACAATTGTCAAACCTGAGGATACCTATGGTTAATGTGCTGGACAAAGTTGAGGTTGGTAGCACTGATGGATGGCTGCAACTCTTTGCTTTTATATCCAAATGCAGCAGTGAACAAGCTGCCTCTCTCCCCCTAATAGGAATTGGAAATAATGTCCTTCAGAGTGCTTTGTTTCCAGCTTGATCCAATCTCCTTTAAACACATATTAGGTTTTCAATCTTGTTTGATTCCATCAGACAATTGTGTTCCAGGCGATACTTTATAGTCGCGGTTTTTAAGTTTGTTTGCCGGGGCTAACCAGTGAAGGCTGCGGTTTGCTTTTGAGAGACAGCTCATCAGACAGTGTTAAAGGGCCTGGTAATAATCTCCACAGAGAGAGACTGGAGTGGGAGAGGGGAGGGAACCGTGTCCCTCACGCTGCCCTTTCAAGTTATTGAGTTTGTCTGCTGAATACACAGAATACTTCTGCAGCAGGAGCGCATCACTGCGTAGGAACGTCTGGAGTTCAGTAATACAGCAACAGGGAATAGCGTAATAACCCTCCAAGTTTATTCTCTTTGACAATAACCATCCACTGCTGCTCACCGGAGCAAAGCACATACTATACATCAGCGAGGAAGTAGAGATTTAATCCTCATTATCCTCTTTCAAATCAGTCTCTCGCACGATTTTGTGAACAAAAATGTAGCTATTATGTTTTGTATAAAGGATTGTGTGACAACCGTATGAAAATCAGCTTATAGTTTATATTAGAGCAATAGATGAGCTATTTGTAAGCACTTTAGGGACCTTTGAGATAAAGTTGAGGCTTCAGCAATATCAGGATAAAGTTTAGGAATTAAAACATATTTGGGAAAAGTTAGTGCTGAAATAATTAGTCGATAGACAGAACAAGATAATCACTTAATCAGTCTTCAAGTTTTTAAACATGGTTCCCTGTGAGACATGAGTGGGCTAATCCGGAGGGGGGCTAAAACGTCCTGTTTGAGACAGAGGCTGAACTGAGCAGCCAGTATAAGATAAATAGGGAGGTTTCTGAACTGTAAATAATGCAAAGATATTCCCGTAGAGCCCAAGAATGTTAATATAGACCACAAAACGTGCATGATACGTCGCTTTTAATCATGTAAACTGTGTTTCCAACTCCTGAAATATTAAAGAGTGCTGCTTTTCTCTGTAGATTTAGGATTGTCTGACAAAAAAAGGCAATTTGAGGACTATTTTCTCTATATGTTATACTGTATGTTCTATCCACAAAGAAATACACAGTTCGTTATCTTACACAGTGACGTTGTTTACAGTATGTTTGGGGTCAATCTGAAACACGTCATCAGTTCAAAGTCTCATTAAATCCCACACTTCACACTTTTTTATCAGTCCTGTCATAACTCCTCCATATAATTCGTTTGTGTCTTGGGGAACCCAGGCGAGGATTATTTTGTGTGCACAGAGCCATTATTTGCATATTAAGTCACTGTATTCATTTCACATATATTTCAGAAGACCCGGGCTGTCTCCTCACATTTTTATGATAACGCCTTTGCACCTCAGGGCAACTAACAGGATATCAGTCACGTTATCACGGCCGCTAATCCCATGTTTCAATTCTACTTCATGTACGCACTGGAATGCATAAGCAGTAAAACAACCGACGTTTAGTTTTTTGGTAGTCATTTTATATGCGCTCATCATTAAAAAGATTTTTTTCTACCTCTGTTTCTGTCTTTTAATCACAATAATAAACGCATTTCATAAAGACCCTATTTTTAATTGTATACCAGCTGAACCAGTGATGCCATTTTCTTCTATTCCCTGGAGGTATTTTGCACTCTTTTCAGTTGTTGGAACTTTATGGCAATAATGCGGTTGCTGCTTTACAGACATTGTTGTTATCATATACCTCTAGTGTGGTAGAAGACGGATCAGTACACAACAATTAAGCAGCAAAGATGGTGAATAAATACCAGACTAACTTTTGTTCTGCAAGTTAAAGCTCTCAGGAGGTGGAGGTGAACGACACTGCGCTGATGATAGACACACTGAGGCAACAGCATTTCAAGCGCTGCGATGTCGTGTAAACATGGTGAGATTCATATTGTGAAAGTGCGACCCAAGAGGTGACCCCCCTCCCCGCGCTTCAGAAATACACTGTATTACTTATTCCTTCGACTTCTCTTCTCAATCCCAGCAGCTATTTTTCTTATGTAACAGGGTCGGCAATGAGCGATGGGCACTCTCACCTTGGCTAAGACTAGCTTTATTTAACACTGTGGATCCCTGAGCTGGAAAATAGGAGTGAGATACCAACTAAGATACCTATTCCCACAAAATGATTAATGGAATATTGGTAGAAAATTGGTAAATTGGTAAAAAAAGTGATGACAGGAAGAGTTCAAGGGATGCTTGTTTACCTTGTAGGCCTTCATGATGTCCACTGTGTCCACCGCAGTCTGCTCCAGGACTCCCTGATTCTGCAGCAGCGACCGCACCGTCTCTTCCATCCTGCACACACAAGACATAAGATCATCAATATGTGCCATACAGTATGATTAATCACATAGTTACCTGTTTGTTAAATTAACAGTAACATAACACCAAAAGCAGTGTTTCTGTCTGAAAGTTTCACATCTGTTTCACCTCTTAACACACTTGACAGTGATGCCACAGGGTCCTGGAGTACACTGTTACATCACTTCAGCAGAGTGAGAAGTTAAACCACTAGAGGTCAACACAAACTACATTTTCAGGGGGAGTTCTGTAACTTTTTAAAGATAAAGAGGGAAGTTAAGGAGAGCAGAAGTTATAATTGTTGATAGTAAATACATATTTTATTCTGGATTTTTGGTGCATTAAAATTGACTCTCTCAAGTCTCACTCAAATTACTCCAGCAAGAGTTGTGGATTATCCTGAATAACCGGGATATTGTTCCTTTATAGCCAGCAGCAGTTAAAGCCAGCCAGATCTCCCCAGGCATGTTGCTCCAAGGCGTAGCAACCCCGATGCCAAGGACCAAAACATGCCTTGTTTTTAATCTCGACTGTAGAGCAGCCAAAATGAACTTGCTTGAGGACCTCTGGGTTATATTGGGTTAAAATGTCTGAAATGATGTGATGCCAGAGTCATCAGCGCCTTCAAAATTACGAGTAGACTCAAAGGTACCACGATAAACACCCAAAAATGAGATCTATGGTCAAACCGTTTTGCAATTTTATGAGATGCTGGTGTTCAGAAATGGATCATAGCATCCTTCATTTGTTTTTCACATTTTCCATACACACACATACAAATGGGTCCACAGTGAAAATGAAAAAAGCAAATGAGACTGAATCAGTGCCAGAGACACAAGACGGATGAGTGGTATTTTTTTGGACTGAATCCCAACTTCTGCTCGGTTCACTATGCAGGGAACACTGTCCAAATGACTAGAGTGAGTACAAAAATTGTGCAAAACATAGTACTTAATGACTTATTGTGTGTGATTCTGTAGGCGTGTGTCTGTATGCAGCTGCATGTGTGTCTGGTGATGGCTTGAATTAAGTGCAATCACAGCAGCAAACACTAAGCGAGTGACCTTGACCTTCAAGGCCTGGTCTGCTCAAAACAATCTGCACTTCTAGTTTGTGCTGCTAACACCGCAAGCAGCATGCAAAACAGGTGCCAAAGAGCGCATGCGAAAGTGCTTCTCTCTATTTCCATCTGAATGAGAGCCATATCTTTATCCCTCGAGCTGTAGGGTGTACTTTGACCCTACATGGAGTCACTTTCTGATTCTGTAAAAAAAAAAAAAAATAAGACTACCACTGCACCAGATAAGCAACGGAAGATGATCCTGGACCCAGCTGGGATCATGTAAGTCATATATGATAAGATAAGGGCACTGGGTGGATGGGGATTGACAGACAGCTTTTGTTAAAAAAAAAGAGCATCCTGACAAAAGAAAGGGGCTTTTGACATCGTCAGGTGGGAATCATCTGAATTTCATGACACTCTTCTTTTACTGGTTTGATTTGCAGTGAGGTTAAAACAAAACAAAGGATGAGCTCATGTGACAGAGCTGAAATGAACAAATGTGATCGGGTTATTTACACTGACCCACTTATTCACACCCAGTCTGCTGCATATCATGTGCGTTGGCAGGGACTATCACCTCCTTGTCTCTCAAGTCCCCAACCCTATGAGTCATGTGCTTGTCAGTGTGTCAGAAGGCTTTGTGCTACTTGTCAAGCCAATTCTTCTTTTGTTGCATCTGAGACAAACCACTGTGATTATACTGGTTTTACATTTTCTCAGTGTCTGAATGTAAGTATTTTGCATACATTATATTCCAATCAAACTGCAGTATTCATATTTTTCGCACATGCTTTGTCGTAATTTCTTGGTGGTTCCCCACTGGTCAGCCTAGGCTGTTGTGGTGGGAATAAGTACAGGCAGGCGGGGGCAGAGGGGGACGGTGCTAGCCGCGCCATCTGTCCAGGCTGTGCCGTAAAGCCGACTGTAATCAGGCCTCTAGCTGCTGAGTGAACAGTCGAACGGGCAGGCAGGGCAGAGCTGGTGGCAGATTGCTCCAGTCCCTGTTTTAAATGCTGGCCTTAATCAGCGGTAACCTATAGAGCAAAGAGGACGTGACAAAGACAGCTTTGGAGTGGAACGCTGACGCCGGGTCAAGGACTGAACAACAGGCATGATCAGCATGGCGAATAGGCATAACTCTTGGACTCAGGCGGGTGATCGTCTACAGATATAGTTTGCGTCATCTCATTTGAGTCATAGTTCTGAAAGATAAATGGCTCACGATCGTACAAACGCCCAGAAAGTTGTTGCACAAGACTTTTCTGTCCTGGAAAAAAAAAATATTCTCACTGTTGCACATATAGTAACTAAAAGTGACATCACCTCGTGCATTTTGTATGACACAAATAAAACATAAACATGTCTTTTGTGCATGTGTGTGTGTAGTAATTGAAAATAAGGTGAATATAGATAATGTATACAACTTTTTAATAGAAATCAAGCGAGTAGGAGATCTGCAAGTTCCAGCTAGAATCTTTTTTTTATCAAGAAATAGTCACAGTTTGGGAAACAGATTAAATAATTGTTTTATTTCTCAGAGGATGTAATATATTTTGATCCAGACTGGCAGTCAGACTCTCTTATCTGACATTTTTATGAGTTATTGACTTAGTCAATGACTTATTTATCTTCTCTTAAAAAAAGGAAGAAAAAAAACAGATGTGACTCAAATTTAATGGACAAACTGAGGCCACTACAGGTCGTATTGGCCTTGTAGAAGACACACAGAAAAGTCAAATATTGTCCTGCTATTTGTTGATTTTTGTCAACTCTACTATTCAGGTACAAACTGCAAATAGAACTAATCCCACATAGTGTAGATGCAGGATAAATATGTAAATTAAACCTGAAATGAGAAATAGCATAAATATCATTAGGCAAGCCAACAGATGGAGTCGAAATTATTCAGTCGCGGCATGCATATAAACACGTGCCACGAGCCAGGGAAGTGATGAATGTAAAATGAAATGAATGGTATTTGTTTTTGTAGCTGGCGTGGCCGTACACAGCCATACCTGCATAACTTCCAGACAAACGTCCCAACACGCTCGCTGTGACTGGCAAGACCTCAATGACCTTCACATTACTAAGCAGCAGTAAGAAACACTTTGATGCCGCTGCTTCTCTGTGTTGTGGCTGGAGGAAGGAGGGGGTGGGTGGAGGAGGGGGGTAAGGGTCTGGATATGGTGCTTCAGCTGAGGGACTGTGGTTGTTTTGAGGGGTCTGTGGCATTCCTGCACACCTGAAAGAGACCCTTTGTGTTTCTAAACAGGTCCTGGCTGCTCTGGAGCTGCGCCTCGCTTTCCATACCGCTTCCATTTCAAAGTTTGTTGTCACAGAAGACACAGACGTGTGGCATGTCGCTGGACAGACTTTGGTCCTTTTGATGGCAAGTACAGAGCACTGAAAGACTTTGTAGTTTGGTGGTGCTGAGGGACTGGGATGACTCAAGGTGGATAGAAAGACTGGATCCGTTTGCAATGAAAGGAAGGAGTTTGGACAATACATGAAAAACTAAATCTGTAATTACCATTTTCAAAACATCTTCAAGCTCTTCTATAAAACATCTCAAGTACAGGCTGAGGTACATCAACTACTTCAACACCCTCAAATGTTTCTAGCCCTTGGAGTGCAAACATGAATAAGAGTCCTCTTCTGTCTTGAATACAGGATTCTGCCTGAACTGCTAGTTATCATCCCATTTCAACACCTGCTATGCAACTGATTGAAAAAAGTCACTTATAATGCTATTAAACAGCATTTCTTTTCAATCAAAGCTCTAATAAATCAGCTAAGTAATTTAATCCCAAAAGCGCAAATTTAAATGAGCAAATATGTCTTTTTGAAGCAGCAATTTCTGCTAATACCAGGAAGGGACAAGTGTCCAGCAAAACATCCCATAAAATAAATAGTGTAATTTGTCATTACCGTAAATTCAGCCACCCTAAAACCTATTTACATGTGAGAGGGAGTCTGCTAAATGCACATGATGGATGGAATATAATTCTGCAATGACAGAGCATTACTTTAAATAAAAAACATACTCTTGCTCAGTGCGATAGTGTGATTAATCTCAAAGTGCTTGCCAACGACCCACTGGAAACATCATTCAAGGAAGAAGGGAGGCAAAGAAGGACGAATGTGTGTGTGTGTGTGGGTGGGTGTGTTTGTGTGTGGGTGGGTGTGTTTCGAAGGGGGCGTATGCAGAGGCAAAAGCAAATTTTGACTTTCCTGACCCTTGCGCCGCTCGAGCTGAATTTCAACCGCTGTGTTCGTCAGCAGTCAAGGAAATACGATTAAGGGTCCAATCAATTTCCAGCCGGAGGTCTGATGCTCTTCAGGCTAACACACCCCTCTCCTTCTTGCCAAAACACACACACACACACACACAGAATACACACATCATCGCAGGCTGTCTAGAGCTTTGATGTGACGACGAGCTGCGGAGGTGAACAAAGTGACGCATCATCAGAACACACCGGGGCAATTAGAGGTGAAATGCTGCGTCGTCTTAGGCTGACTGGTTAACAAACCTGCGGTTAACAAATGAAAAACTTCCTCTTTCTTCTTCTTTACTGTTTAACTGTCAAAAGTCAATGACATCAAGACTTCAAACAAACTATTGCTATTCATTGAAACTGCAGCGGCTTTGCACAGCTCTAGCCTTCAATGACAAATTCCTTCACAGACCTGAAAATGATCAAAGTACTTCAAACCTCTCACAAAAGCTGACAATAGTAGCTCAAACTTACCCCATCTTGAGTTTTTCTTCACCTTTAACGCCGCCATTTTTTCGGAAATATGCCAGAAACACTGTATAGACATCCCTGAGCTCCATATGTAAAGACATCCGAATGCACACCGAGCACTCTGCTCTCGCAGCGCTATAAAGCGACCTAGACACTATTGCTGAAATGTGGGTCTCTGGGCAGAAATAGGCCATGCAGTCATCATATAAGCCTGAGTGCTTTTCGCTCAATCGACAGACAGCATGGTCAGTCCCGTGGCCGCTTTGCCGAATCAGCCTGACAACAGATCTTCTGTTCCCATATTCTACTTGCCGTGTCTCCAGTGTGTCATTATCCGACACTGGCCCTGTCTAAAGACAGTGATCTGGCAGGCAAAGACTTTCCCATATGTCCCACGTTAAGCTCTCTCCAAAGGAGAAGGGCCCCTGCTGGGAGGCAAGCAGGCTGGTAGTCTCGGATCAGATGGGAATCCGGGATAGGCTTGTAGGGATGAAGCACAACTAAGGACAGGGATCCCCCCCTGTCTTGTCAGCCAGTGTTTGTTGCTTGTGAGTGAGTGTGTGCATGAAGGCCTTATTGGTGATTAAGAGGCTTTGGCTTCACTAAAATCAACACTTTCTGCGCAAGAAAAGCTAACACAAAGGTTCCATGCCAGACATACACTCACTCTGCACGCCATCTCAGATTTCTAAATGGTTGTTTTAAACCATCGTCTCTCCAAATGCCTCCAAATGTTTCATTGAAACAGTTTTTAGATGCTCGTTTGTTTATTTTAGTAATCGCTCTCCTGCCAATGACCGCCTGCATCTTTGCATGTTTCACAACTCAGACCAAGCAGGAGCTGCTGATCCCCCCCCTGCCATGGTTAGATATTTGGGCTGCCAGCATTCCTTGGCAGTAGCGTATCAACTACACTGTTACCATGGTCTGAATTAAAAATAAAAGCACTCTCTCTATCAAGTTTCGCTTTGCTGTTTTTTTTTTTCAGATCAGATTATCACAGAGGATTTGAAACAAATATTGATGCTTAAGATAAAAATAACATCATAAAACCCACAGTTAAGTTTTTCAGCTTCATGATGTGAAATCAGAGTCAACTGGATGACCAGACATGAACATCAGCCAGATGAAGTAAAGTACCAGAGATGAGTAGAGATGCTGCAGCTTTTCTCTGTCTGACTCTGATCGCACTCTCACTTCATCAGCGCTGTCAGAGGCTCAGGTTGACCAAGACCCTCTAATCAGATTTGACCGGTGAACAATTGGAAAATCCTAAAGCTGGTGAAATGATAGGGAGAACAATCACCTGGTTGTGCTGCTGAATCGAGGCCATCGGGGGCCCTCGCGTGACTTCTGCATCACAGCTACAATCGCCTTACGTGACCTCACCGAGCCCCAGCAAAACTGTCCGTTTTGGCACAAGAATATTCCATTCTTCTTTTCACACTCTTTTCCAGCAAATCACTTATGTACGCCCACCGGATGATTGCCTAGCTTAACCCAGTGCTAAGCCACCATTATCCTCTTAGAGCTGTTTTGAAGAAAACATGCAAGGAGACCCTTTCTTGGACGTGACCTAAATGAAGGAGAGCAAACTCCCTGAAACCGAACTAGATGCTTTCTGGTGAAAGGTTTGGTCCGGTTTAGAGACTTAAGGACAGTTCAGAGCTGTAAAAGTCATGCACATCAGTCATGCATGTTACGGCAGGGTAGCATTACAAAGGTCCTTGGCCTCATGACCACTGACTCTCGTCAGCGACCTTTAACCTTATCAACAAGACACACATGCCAGAGAAAAAGAGATCAAGAGGCCAAAGCGTTTAGTATATCCTGACAGTCATATTTCACTCCCATTTTTATGCCAACGGCTGTGAAAACTTTCTTTCTTTTAGGTTTAGGTTTTATCAAATTACACTTGATTGATGATGTTTTAAATTTATGATTGCAAAGATCAGAAATGCTTTGAAACAAAAAATGCCCTCTGATAAAGTTTTAAAATTGTACAATCAGCTGCACAAGACTATTTTCCAGAAGCGCAGAGCTGACTGAGTGCAATTGAGGACTAGTCTGTAAAGAGTGTAAATTAAAAGGGACACATGGAGAGAACCAGATTTAGGTTCTTCCTCTTTCATCCCTCCAGCAGTCCTTCTACATTTGGAAGGATTTAGAGTGCAAATTCATGATGGCCGTCCCACATGTTAACCTCTGGCCAAAGGAAGCAGTTAGCAATAAGGAAGCCATTGGTCCTCTGGAACGATGTAGCTGGAACCCCTGCTTGCATCTCCCCAATGGGTCACAGGCATGTGTGTTCCACATGTGAGACAGAGACAGAGATACAGACTGAGGAAGACGTCCCAGTGGGAAACCTTAGCCATGATGACAGCATGGAGTCCATTACTTACACTGAGAGCTGCCATTTGGGAACTGGGGATGGAAGATAGAGTAGAGGAGGTGGGCCCAGATGGAGAGTAGGGATGGGTGACATAGATAAAGTGTCAATATGTATACTTTTCAAAATTAATTTATTACACTCATTCACCATGTCTATTATATTACTGATTCATCTGTTACTAATCTTTGCAATGTTGTTTGTTTTTCTTTCTGACTTTCTTCAATCACTTACAAAAATATTGGTATCTAGCGGTATCTAACTATGCAAATAGTTTTGTTTTTTTGCGCCCAGGGTTTTGAGATATCTGTCTCTGAGATCTGCAACCACCCTGATACGATAGAGGTCAGAGGAATTTAGTTTGTGGTGGTCAAAGCATAGAAATATGTTATTTCAAAACAATCAACGGCAAATTTTCTCTCCAGAAACAGTTTCCCAGTTACTCTGGAAAACACACTGTCAACAGTTTCAATAGGGACTACTTATTTGGTAGAAAGTTCTTCCCATTAAAACTGTTCACTGCAAGATGAATTATTCAAAAATGTTTGTTCAATGCTGTGAGTTGCACAAACAAAATTCCATTCACTTCCATTGTATTGTGGTGGCAATGGAAATCTCAGAGACAGGTGGGTGAAATAACATTTTAAAAAGCTCTCAAGTGGATTTTTTGTAAAAAATGTCCACGTAGTTTATAGAAAAAAAAGCTTATAACGCATGATACATAGAGTTTAAAGGCAGTCACTGTGTTTATGTGTCAACCAGAGCAGCTGCCAGACAACCAAATCTATACTGCAACCATGAGGTCAGTTTGAATTACATGACATTTGGCTTCAGGCAGCAATCTGTGAGCACCAGCTTCACAAGCGCGAGAGAACAGTCGAGCTATCATGATGTGAGGATGGATGCCCTACTTCCGCACAAGCTTGTAATCTGACCTCTTTCAGCATGCCTATAAACATCATAACCAGCATGTTTAATCCAAGGCGGAAGTTACATGTGTTTGTGATTGTCTGACACAGTTACAAGCAAGTGAAAGGTCAAACTTTGACACACAAACCCAGCATAGTGCTTAGTGAATGAACTGACTGTGTTCTCTTTTTTTTTAAAAATGGGAGATTGGTACCAAAGGTCCCTTATGGCCTGGTAATTTAGTGCAAGTGATAGAGTAGAATAACCCAAATTAAGTTCAATCAGACATAATTCCAAGTTCAAATTTGGAAATTAAAGAGTGGGGCAGAAATGGACCAATAAATCCTTTAAATATGAGGTGCTCCCAAAATAGTCCAGACACCTATTATCTATTTAAGAGCCCTCATCCTCATTGGGCAGGAGTAAGGAAGTGACTTCAAAAGACCCCCCCTCCCGCCCTCACCATCCTGTTAATGACCCCAGATGTGTCGTTTTGAACAGGGGCCTGATTCATCTGGCTAAATCCTGTAGCCGCCAAGGTTTGCAGGGGGGCCTTTTCGAATGCGCCAAATTAAAACACTTGGGCCAGGCATGGCTGGATGCTTGGATGATTAGAAGAGAGGGCATTGATCTGCAAACAGAGTGCAATCACTCAGGTCCCCCCTCAGAGTGTATTAGCCTTCGTTGGTCCAGCTGTGCAGTCAAGAGTAGTGCTGAGGTAATGAGAGTAGCACATGAATGCATACAGTACACACACACACGGTTCTGAAACTTTACTCTGCGGACCGTGGAGGCATCTCAACCTGAGCGTGACTGTCCAAACAACACGTCCAGACTTGAAAAACGCTGCCATTCCTGCCTGTTTACATCATCGTTCTCCAACATACACGCGTTCTCACACACTGAGTAATGTGAAGAAGGAATACGCCGCTGAGCCATAAATCTGCAGGCACCAGTCATCGTCTGTTGTTGTTGTTAGTCTAGCAGTAAGTCTCCCATATCCTGCCATGAAGAGGGCCCTTCAAGACGGCAATGATTCAAAGTCAAGTGGACCGGGTCGGTTGTAAACGCCCTGGTTTTGCCGATGAGTGCACATGTGTTCTGGGTGACAATGACTTTGATCCAGCGGCTGAGCAAAATAAGGTCAAGATGAATTTATTTCTGAGGTATCTTCAGCAAACTGGGTTACCTTGAATGCCTTGCAGAGAACAGTGACAAGAAAAGTGACAAAAAACAAGATACTGTAGAAAAAGCCAAAGGAAGAGAAAGCACAAACATCAAGATATTGAACCTGAGTGTGTGTGAGCAGACTTGAGAGCAGCAACCAACAAAAGGCCTCTACTTTTCCCCTTCTACAAGTGTCTAATCTCAACAACAGCCAGAGGAATGACTACAATAAAGTCTTTAAGAGGATAAGCATGGTAAGCAAAACAAAACGCGGTGGAGTGAAACCAAACAAATTGCCACACAAGACTGAAAAAGTTGGTCCCGTTGCAAGTTCTGTCCTCAGCCAAAATGAAATTTGCTGTTCTAGTCATTACCTGAAAACAGCCTCCCTCATCTTCAGGCCAGACGTTAACATAGGGCCCCAAGTGGGCCCCGAGTTCCTGTCTGCTCACCGGTCATCCTGTCTGAGTGTGGTATCACAGCAAATGTCCTTGCGAGATAGACATCCGAATGCATTCAATGGATTATATTTCTGTCTCTACAATTCATTTAGTCTCTTTCACTTTTTGGTCTCTGCATTCATTTGTTGAAGGTTGATTTTAAGTGCTGTTCCTGGTCGTGTCCCCATCCTTTTTCTCCTCTATTCTCCACCATCCCGTCTTGGCTCCTAATATGTCTTGCCCATACACGGTGGTGGGACGTCCAGGGTGGGCCGAGGAGGCTGCTGGGCTGTGGACTGGAGTGTCCCACTAATCCGTTGGAGTTTAATGACGGCAGGCCGCACTACTGGTGGTGAAGCCCTGGGGGGTTGACCCAAGTCAGGAGGGGTTGGGCATGTGACCCACACCAGGCTAAGACCCTAACTGGTTGGGGGGAGGGTGTGTGTGCATGGAGAGGTGGATATAGGCATGTGTGTGTACACCTATGTCTGGAGTTAAGTAGCCAGTCACTTGAGGAATGCAGACTTTCTGATCTCAGCCGTGAAAACACAGGCAAATTGAGCTTTTTTTTTGTGGGTGAATGTAGAAAAGAAAAGCCAGTTGTTCCAGTTTTGGCGATTCCTGCCTTACATTCAACCCCTGCCAAGAAGTGTAAGCGTTACAGGGGCGTACGGAGGCAAACACACACAAACAAAGGATGTAAGGCATTGAGATTCCCTGGAGTTCGTCTGGCTGTAAGGAATGAGGTGTCTGATGTTTTCTGTTCGGTGTGAGGATGCCTGTTTGTTCATGTGTGTGTGTTTCTGTGTGTGATACTGTAAAGTGCAACTCTAACAAGCAGCTCATTACCTTTGTCTCATATCATCACAGAACACCTCTGTCGCCCGGTGCAGCAAATCATAAAAGCAACAACCTCAAGAAAAGGCATTTAGGCAATCTGACTGGACCCTATTTTTGGCAATGTTTGAGAAATCCATTTAAAGTGCTCATTTGCATAGCGTTTGATATCTTTGCTACAACATTTGGCTGG
Organism: Thunnus maccoyii; assembly: GCF_910596095.1. Lineage (NCBI taxonomy): Eukaryota > Metazoa > Chordata > Actinopteri > Scombriformes > Scombridae > Thunnus > Thunnus maccoyii. The sequence continues at coordinate 6,807,693 of NC_056556.1, forward strand.
CTTTTATCCGTCAAATTACACCCCTTACTAGCCTGATTTCACTTCCATCGTCGTGATTCAAAGCACAACCTCAATTAATTAGCAATACGCAAATCAATTGTTGCCTGGGGTCAAACAGATCCCAGTCTATTTAAAAGATTGGATGTCCACTTAACATGATTTGCGGGTGTTATCTCGAAAGACACATTGATGAACTGAGGTTTCTATTCCCCTAATGCGCAACAAATAACAAGCCTAAATCAATCAGGAGATATGGATGAAGGTCTTGCAGAACACAAGCAGCAGAGACACAAATAATTGTCGTCCGTCAGTTGACAGCAAGTGTGCACCCATATGAAACAGTGCCTGTCCGTGTCTTTGCATGTGCTTGTGTGTGGGAGGTATATCCATAAGCCAATAACTGAAAACAGCAACGCAAGCAGCAGATGCAAGTGGGGCAAAGGTTCATCTAAAGACACTTGTCAGTAGCCTGGTGACCGAGTTATCTTTTTTTTTTTTTTTTTGCTGGCTTGCAAGTCGCTAATTAAAGTGACCACACTGATGTCCCATCTGCCACCAGGGCACAGCGCCACCGATTATTGGCTGCCATGTAAACATGTTAATCCACTGAAGGGCCAGGTACGAGTAAACACACTCCACACAAACACACGTTGGCGGCTTGCTCGGTGAGCTCGCTCATTCACATTCAGATAAGCACTCAGTGACGCTTAAATAAAGATTAAGACTTTGACAGTGAGACTGAAATCCTGTTAGCTTGTTTGTGTGGAGGTGGAGGGAGATATCTTTGTAATTTGTAGAAGGAAAGCCGCTGAACCTTGTGTTCCCCGAGGAGTCACAAAACCATTGACGGTGTGGCGTGCAGAAATTACAGCAATCCAGCATGATGACAATGAGCAACGCTGCCGGAATGACAACAGCTGAGTGAGGTGGCAAGGTGAACGTCCTCCCTTCAATAAGCACTTTTTTAGGACATAATTATCTATATTGCTGAACCACACTCTCTCGGTATAACACCGGTAGCCGTCTGGCACCCAATGAGAACCATCCATCTGGGCGACCCCTTGCCATGACGACAAATTCATCTGTCTCCATGGGGATCTGTGCAGAACCCAATCTGGGATAAGCTTCGTATATTTCCCTCCTAACAGAATTACAGTACTTTCTCTTGCCCTGGCTGCAAGACATCGACTCTCCTACCGTTGCTCCTCTATCTACTAATTCACCACTATAGCTGCCTGCTTTTAAGAGCCTTACTAGAGGGTGAGTTCACTGTACTGTATCTCCCCAAATATTATCACACTTTCCTGGCAACGTGTGCAGGAGACACAATAAGTCTACACACAGGCCAGACAGGGAGATACTTGTGTGTAATCACCAATCCTACACAGTAAAACCCAACGCGAGACGTGGACAGGTGCAGCCAGCCATGTTGGAAATACAAAATTGGATCGGACAGGTTTATACAGGATTTCCTGTTGATTTATATACCTCTGACTCAACAGAGAGTCATGCTATACCAACTGGAAACTGCCTCTAAACTATCATTTCATTGGTTATATCCCATACAGTCTGCTACTGACATACCAAACAAAAGGAAAATTGAGTCAAAGTGCTGTTATCGGCCTTAAAGCAAAGCAAGAGCTACTCTCTCATTCACAGTTAAAGGGCTGTGGTTGTATCTGACAGTTCTCGAGTGTAAACGGTATGAATGTGATGCAGGGTGTTGCTTTTCTAAAAAAGAAAAAGTGGTGCGAGGAAGCTGAACATAAGTGAGAAATACCATTGAGCTTAATTCGGCAGCATCAATGGAACATTTCAAATATGTGATAAATCTTTGGAATGGCTCTTAAATATTTTATTCTTCCCCTGGCGGTGACTCTGCCCTCATCTGCGCTATAACACTGGGACCATTAAAATGTGCAGGATTTTCTCCACTAACTTAATGAGATGATAAGCAGTCAATGTGAAATTCTCTGGACCTTTTTTTTTTTTTTTTCCCCTCTTTTTTTGCATAAGTAAAGCACTGAATGTCTATCGCCTAATTATGGCATCAACTCAGCTCCAACTCTTGATTTGCCGTCCCACTCAGTCACACCTCAGCGGCCGCGAGAAGGAGGACAAGTTCGAAATAGAGGTTGCTGAAGTTGTTTGAGCACTTCACGCTTTATAAGTTTCTCTGTTTCATAGCCGGAGGAATGTGTCGGCCCATCTTTCGCTGATGAGAAGGTCAAATGATCAAGAGAAAAATCACTGTGGCACTCAGAAAGAAATGAAGAAAAGCAAGAGCAAGAACACAATATTAATTCTTAAAGTTATAAAGAGTGCTGATTGCAAGGAATTGCTCTGAAATATCAGATACTTTTACAAAAATATATGGCAGTATGTCCTTGTTTCTATTGTTTGTTCCAAATTTGACACATAATATCCATCTATTTTTGACCTTGATATTTGATTCCTATTGGCTAATGGATGATGGATGTGTTACTTTTGCATAATGCATAGTACTGATTACTGTCATAAACCGATGTTCCACCAATCTATTCTCACATTTGCCCTCCCAGTGGGTAACACTGCTTTTGTACTACACCACCTGTTTGGTTACTAACACAGTTTGTTGAAATGTCAAAAGAAATGTTAAGGTGTTACAAGAATCACAGCTACCTAAAAATACCCTCTATTGTTTAAATGATATATGGTGTAGAACGCAAAGATATAGGCTCTGTTTGTGATGATGAGTGTTGAAATCACTGTCTGTAGATTCAATAAACTGTTCAAATTAAGTTCAGATATCATCATGACCTTTTAAAAGCAAATTAGAATATAAAGTAATGTGAAGGAATCACTGACTTAATGAGTGTTTTACTTTACTGATTACAATTTTGTGCAGATAATAGCTAGTCAGTGATGGTACTGTGTGATTTCCAAACCAACTGGTCATTAAAGTACTCTGATGATCTCAATTGTAGCAACGGAAAAAGGTCAGGGAGCATCTGAGGTCTCCTTTAAAAGCTTTGGAAGATTTGCTTAGAGAGTTGCTGATTCAACAATCCATTTTCTATACCCATTTACATCTGCTATATCCCTCCTACACAGGGTCACGGCATTTATTGGACAAGATGATCCTCAATATCATAAAAGCAACTTGACTTAAAAAGCTATTATTGACTTGCACTTCACTCAGTGTTCAAAGCTGCTACATGTGTTGATTTTGGTTGAATGATATCAGCGTAAGGGTGGAAAACAGGATTTAAGGGTCACTGTGGACCTACAATAATGTCAAATACACTCTCGGCTCTCTGGGTTCTTTCACCTGGAGAATTGCTGCTGCAGTGAGACCACCTGCGCCCGTTCCAGCTCTGACTCCTCCGTCACTTCCCGGAGACGCTTCTCGCTCTCCAGTCGCAGGCGTCGCTCTTCCTCTAGCTCGTGGATCAGCTTTTCTCGCTGTGGACGCACAGAAATAGAAGATGGGTTACCTCTCAGCGGTGTGGCTAAAGAGATCATCCCTCGACATCCCTAGGTCATATGCTATATTTATGGTTCTTGGCTAAATTCCTGTCAGCCCCAGGGATACTATAATCCGTAGCTGACCCTGACCTCTGACCATCCTTGGAGACGGGTAACTAAAAACAGAAACTTTCAACATATGTGATGAAAGACCAAACATTGTTTCTGTACAGGTCATCGTGGATGAAAAAAGTCTGATCTGGTCATATTTTTCACTAAATAAAAGAATAAGGGCATGATGACATTTAAGCTGCTGGATTCCAGCATTCCAGCCATTACTTCCAGTAGTTTGTTGTTACCTTGAAATGTTCATAATGAACCTCCCCTTTCTTCTGTCAGAGAGAAAGTTCACTCTAAATGTCAAATAACATCACTGAGTCTGGTCTCCCATACCTCAATCTTCCCCTCCATTCTTCCTTTTCATTTCATTTCAGTGCTGAGCTTCCTCATGTGTGTATATGAAAGACATCAAAGTCCCTGAGCCTTTCACTCACTTCCCACATACATTCAGCATTTACTTAGAAAATGCTTACCAATGGTATTGTTACTATGAACAGCTTGTTTCAGCCAGTCCATTTCATTTTACAGTGTTGTTGCTTGGTAACCTTGTAAAAAACGTTTTTTTTTTAAGATTGAATATGACCTCACTTGACTTTAATTCAATTTCTTCTGCAACGAAAGCGCAAAATTCAAGCTCAGTAACTTACAAAGCTATCATGGAGGTAAAGTCTACCTTCCTTTCCACATTACCTCCGCTTCATTTTTAGTGCTGTTCTAGCAGTTTCCAGTATGAAATCTGCTTTTGAGTCTTGGTTTGGTGAGTTAACCCCATCATCCTCATGAGGAACTTTCAAAAAAAGGTCTCCATAGATCGCACGACCATTTTTATCTGCCCTTTTTCACCGGAGACAATTCCGAAATTAAAGCTCTTTTTCCAGTCTTTAATTGGATTCTTCTCTGTCTGATGGCCTCAGCCATCTGCTCCCAAAAGAGAGCCGTCTTCGCCTCAAACCCAACTTCAAAGACCGCGGCCCTGCGCTTAGCTCCTTGAGTGGGAAGATTGGCACCAGTGAGGTTTTTTTTTTCAGTGACAAAGTTGTGGATGAGATTTGAGCAACCAGATTTTAGCTGATGGAGCAAACGAGCGAGGATCATTCTCTTAGACTCGCAGTCTCTACACGCTGTTGATGCTGATAATTTATGACAAGGCAATAGGCTCTATTTTCTTAGCTGATTTAAGTGATCAACCATCTGTCACTATCTTGTCAAGAATATCAGATGAGTGTTAAATATGTGGAAATTGGTTTGAGGCAAAGAGAGGATTGTCATTTGGGGAAAAATAATGGAAAAAAGTTGCCTCTTTTGCAAACCAAGGTTGTGTTACTGCTGAAAAAAAGCTGAAGTGTTAAGTCATTATGACTGTCTGCAAAGGAGTCATTCTCTGGCTGTAAATTTAGGGGAAGATTATCCTGTCAGTCCTTGGTGAAAGATTATATATCATCATCTGCCGTGAAAGGTGAGACCAGAGGCTGCCACAGAAAATAAAAAAAAACAGAACAGAAGAAGAAGAAGAAGTCGCCTGCTCAGAAGACAATACAAACTTAATTAATTTTAGTTGAGGAGAAAATTCTCAATCTCTATCTCTTCAATCTCTATCTATCTTTCTACAGCTCGTCTTTAAATCTTCAAGTTAAGCACCACTCACAGTAGATCATTACTCAGTGTTAAGACCGGTGCTTTTTCCACACACAAGCATTATGGGGACATCTAGTGGTGGAAAAGAATGAGGGCTGCTTATTCACCTTCAGAGTAGAGAATGTGTTCAGGTAAATATCTATTCTTTTACTTGGTATATAGACAAAATATCTTAGATATGATGTTTGTCTTTTAGCTAAGTGTAACATCAAAGTGTGCAGCCATGATTTAATACTGCACCATAAATCCAAATTCCAGAGAAAAATGTCAAAACAACTGGAGAGCGTGCCAGTAAATTGCCTAACAATTTAGAAAATTGCCATTTTTTACTGTGACCATATTATCCTGAATGCAACCAATAAACAACCATACTTCACTGTATTGTAACTTGGCAGAAATTCTGTCACAAATGCAGATTTTAACTGGCTTGGATGGTGGGGTGCTGGGGTGGTGGGCGGTGGATATTAAACACAAGTCACCATTAAAACCAGTTCTGGTCCTCACTGTGGCCATAAATTCATGGCTACTATGTGGAGCGGCTCTTTACACAACAGGGAGGCTCCCCCTGTCAGGAGTAATGGCCGCTGTAAATCCAGCTGCACAGAAGCATAAAGTACAACATCCCCCTGCCAAGAGCTGAACCTATATATCTGGACTCAAACCAACGGCTTTCTGGCTCTTCTTCAGCTCTTCTCTATAAGGAAAACGAGCCTTAAAGATGAAGAAAGAAAGATGAAGCATGTTGCAAGCATGTTACTAATATTCATTTACAGGGCCTAGTACAAAGACAACATTATTTCCTTAATACATGAGGATGGAAATATGTTTTTAATAACTCAAACATGGCGTAAAAGCTTTAAAACGCAGCTAACCCAGCATCCAGTAGTTTAGCTGGAGTTCACCTCAATGCAAACAAGCACAAAGGCCTTTTCTTGCAGCGCCATATGTATTAATGCGTACAGTATTGTTTAGCAACTTGGCCTGGATTCTCACGAAAGAACAGTAGCTTTAGTCCTGCTTTTTGTTGCCCACATGGCCTAACTAATGCCCGAGGCATAAACCACCGACCGCTATGTGACTGCTCCGCTGACAGAGTCTTGCCAAGAACCTCAATAACAACACAGGATTTATAGTCGACGTTGTACTAAAAAGCCCTCTATTGCTTTTGTTCAATATAATTTCAGCAATTTAACAAGGCCTGAAGCCATTAAATAAAACATTACCATATCTTTATGTGGCCAGAAATCCCCGGCAATACATTACAGTTTTTCTTGGTTTGAAATGTTTATTATCCACACTGACTTCATGGCTTTTGTTTCTGTGGTAGTGAGTATGCTAATTGAAAGCATATTCTTTAATAGCTACAAAGGCAACATGCCTCTAGCAATGCCCTGGGAAGATATCTGTCAATCCCTCCTATCTCTCAACACTGAGATGGGGTGTGATGAAAACATGCTTGGCAACTTTCTGTGAGAACATTTACCCAAGTTAATCCAATGACTGAGGAGATAATCCTCTCACTTGACTGTCTGTCATGTCCGGTTGAGGTGCGCTACCCTCTTTCTCCTGTGGAGGGCAACGTTTTCCTGGAATAAAAAAAACCCGACAGCAACAGCTCCAACAAAGCCGGCTCTATCAAACAATACAGTCATTGGAAGAAGCAATATCAAATGGAATAGGCCAAGTAATCTATAAAATGGCCTGGGGAGGATTTTATACCAGTCTACTGAGCCATATATCTGAAACAAGTCCAGATTGGGTGTTTCAGGATTAAATTTGACCTCTGTCACAGACGAGGCTGCTTTCATTTCCTAGTTGATAAAAAAAAAAAAAATGTATCCATCTATACATGACAGAATTTATCACCCCCAACATGTAAAAGCTTGAGATTGAATTGACTGCAAGGTCATATTGATTTTAATACACTAAAAATATTGAAATAAATGAGAAATGAAGGATAAAATGAACAGCAAACACCTAATTTATGAGTTGTGCAGTCCTGCAACACACACTTGGTTGTGCTGCAGCCCAAAGTGCTTCTCCCTTATTTCCTCTGTAGCGAATCATATGTCTAAAATTGTATTAGTTGCAGTGGAGCCCAGAATGAAGCCAGCCTCTGTAATTGGACAGCATTAGATGGTAATGGTATTCATCCGAGCTGAATTACTGGGAGACTCGAACCCCCCTGATACCCTCCAAGATCCACAGAGGACTTCTAAATTAATTAGAGACCTCTGCCTCTCCTTGTTGTGCCTGCAATGCTGTCTCCCATAAAAGAAAAGCTGCAACACAATGTTATCAGGTTAAGTGCATGTGTGTATACCTCTGATTCTGTACACGCATCCGCGGATGTCCATCCGCAACTGTATACGTGTGTGTTCGCGCAGGGGTTTGGGGTACAGTTTGGGGGGCAACCGGCTCAATAATCTCTTCATTACACAGAAACCCCCTCTGTTGGAGCTCTTTGCCTAATCAAAGGGCCGGGAGCGGATCTCTGGCTCTCTGCTAAAGCAAACATCAGGGACACAATACACCGCGCAGGTTCCTCATTCATAAATAAAACATGCCACTAGGCTTGTTTGTGTGTGTGTGTGTGTGTGTGTGTGCTCATCAGCAAGACTGAATTCAAATGAAAGTGTAACATGAGGCGGATTTGGCTGCCTTGCTGGCACACATAATGTATTTGAAATGCCAGGTCGGATACGCCACGCTAAAGACAAATCAAGCATTATCAAGAAGACAAAAGTGTGTGAAATAATGGTATTCATGTCGTAAAGATAAAAGATGCATTTAAATTAAATGTCAATCAAAGTATTTCCCTTCCAAGGCTATTAATTATGGTAAAACACCTGAAAAAGAGCTCTGAACATAATTAAAAAGATGGCGTTTCACTCTGAGGAGAAATTCACAAGAACATATGTTTCTTTAGATGACTTATAGAAATAAGGTTGAGTCTAAAGCGTCTGTTATTCACTAAAAACCTGCGTCCTGTGTCCCCCAGGGCTCCATCAATTCAATTATCATGGAGAGCCACTACATTAGAGTGTACCACTTCTCTCTTAGACAGCCTCCGGCACTATAGCAAATAATACACACACACACCCCAGGAATATGCTAAATCATATGAGTGGCCCATTTATCATTGCCAAGGGAGCTCCCCCACCCCACCCACGCACTCCCGAGTCATTCAGTCACACACACAAATACACTCTGGAGAGTGGGTGAAAGGGACGGTGTGGAGATGCGATTTGGGCCTGGCTGTCAGCGCTCGTCACCCGGTGAATGTGCCGAGCGCTGGGGGGACCCCATCTCGGCCCTGGCCCCTGGCCGTGGCTGATAAGCCCAATCTGCAGAGACAGCACCTGAGTCCCCCCGGTCCCCAAACCACCACGCTGTCACACATCCTCCAAACAGCTGTCAGAAACACTCTATGAGGGTCCCTCAGCATTGGAACTCAATGCCAAAGCTCTGTGTCCCTGCTTTTTAGAGGAGGGAGCCCCTCAAAACACTTCTTTATCTGCTGAAAGCACACTATAGAAAGGTGCTTTTTATGGTAGTTTAAACATTAATTTATCATTGTCAAGCACACTATGATACCTTGATCTAATTACCACAGATTAATTACACCTAACTTAATCACTAGCCTAACTCATATACCAGTGGTATTGTGTTCAGGTTTCTCAAAGTTAAGACTGCCAATCACTGATGACATTACTTCTTTAACTCCTTTAACAATTTGCACTGGAGGAACAGCAGCTTTCTTCTGATTATATTGATTATATGCCACACAGAAATCCAGAAGATTTCTTGTAAGAACTGCCCCAGTAGAGCAGTAGAGGAGGGCTGCAACTAACTGAAACCCTTATTTTCATAATCGATTAATCCATCAATTGTTTTCTTGATTAACTGTTTGGTCATTAAAATGTTAGAAAATAGTGAAAAATATACATCACAGTTTCCTGAAACCCAAGGTGCTGTCTCCGTATGTCCTGTTTTATCTAACTAACAGTCCAAAACACAACTGGTATACAGTTTACTAGTTTGCTGTCAAATGAGAAGCTGGAACCAGAGAATGTTTGGCTTTTTTCCTTGAAAAACGACTTTAACAAGTCATTGATTATCAAAATATTTTTTGTAGAGCGACTAATCGATAAATTGACTAATCATTGCAGCCCTACAGTAGATGCAGTGTAGAAGCTGACATTGTTTACTTCAACCAAAGCTAATTAATATGGTTTTTATATTTTTGGATAGTATCAGAACACTACACATTTAAACCTTTAAATGCAAACTTTTAAAAGTAATTAAAGCAATATTTGTATAAAAATCGACATTGTCAGCTGAAACAATCGGCCAATAAAGTTACTTCAAATGCAAAACACCTTGTTTTTGACCATTTTCATCCAAACCTATCGCTAGACAAGAACGTCTATGTTGGCCGATTCTGCAAAACCGCAGATTATACATCCAGTTCAAACGTTTTTTGAAGTTCCAGCTTCTTACGATATCTATGCATGGAAAATAAACTATGGTTAAGGTATACAGGATTATGTTTGGGGATAGGTAGCTAAAGCACTTTTCCAGTATGGATGTATTTACTAGGGATACTGGGTTGATCTCAAAAGATAAAAACATTGCTGAAACAAAACCTGAAGCTGAATTAGCAACAAGTTAAGTGTAATCACTTAAACCTCCTGGCAGACATGTTTGACTGGTTAACCTTCATCCTACCAACATATTTAACATACAAAAACTACCGACTACTGTAAGAAACAACCATCATAGCAAAATGTTAACTTATTTCTTCTCAAAACATGATTAGTTATGTAATTAATACTTACTTTTCTTTAATACAAATTGCAGTTTTTATCCCAAGATACAGACTCAATAAATAGTTCCATCTATTAAAATTGCATAAGCAGAATTGGGTGCTTTTAACTGGGGCACAACTCAAAACAAAAATAGAAAACAATGATATGAAGTCATTAAGAACAAACTGATTGACAAAGTCATGAAAAATTGGAATGATAGAATAAAGCACCTGTGAGATATGTAGATAAGTAAACCTCTGGGGTCTGCCGGTACTCCAGTCAGTAGGATTCGAAATTGTTGAGAAGAGCATTCAGTCCTCTCTGTTAGCCAAATTTTACTTGATGCAATGTTGCAAACTATGTCACATGCAATCTTGTAACACAAGAGTGTGTTTTCATGGACAGAAATAGCAGATTCCTATCTTGGCTCCGGGGCCTGTTTTACTATACTGTGCCACCCGTTCCCACTTTATATTCACACACGCAGCGACTCCCTTCTTATCTTAGCTTCGTTTTCGACATGAAATACTCTGGAGAAATCAGATTTTTAAAGAAGTGAGTTACACAATTAATCCGAGTTGAGATTTTCTTTCATCGTTCACATTTAATCTTCACTCGGCCGTGAACAAATCACACGCTGTAATCAACCCCCGAAACATCCAGGGAAATAACTGTGTGAATCTTCTGTATGTTTGAGGCTCATATCTGTTAAAGCTCAGATATCACACAGCGTCCACAAAACCCAAAGAAAAATAAAGCTAGTTTCTCTCAAAGCCAGATCGTTTATTTTCACATGTTGTTTAGACAGCCGTTTCCAGTGGTCATAATCTTACCTAACAGTTTAAATGCCTTTTTAATAGAGAGCCCAGCCCCCTCTGCAATGCAGGCAGCGCTGCCTTTACAAGCCTTCATTTGGACTTCTGTTTTCTCCCTGACAGGAAACCCTGCATCCTGCCTCTGATGGACTTAGAGTGGCATCAAAAAGAAAGTGAGAGACAGAGAACAGCCCTGCCCTGTACCACGCCTCTGGGTTTGGGGTGTGAAGAATTCCAGAGAAAAACCTACAGCAGCGATGAGGCCGTGAGTGAGCGGTTTTGACTCCAGTCAGACAGGGAAGGCTTGTTAGAAAGAGACTGAGGCCCTCACAGAATAAACCGTGACCTGTGCTCTATCAAACACCTAACGGGAAATCCAATGTTTGTCTTGTAAGCGTTTCTAAAGATTGCGCTCTTGCGGAGCAGGCCAAAAGCACCATGTCCAAGCCCTAATAGAAAGTTTAAGAAACAAATGGTGGTCTAAGACAGATAGATCTGGTGCTTGTTAGACTGTCTCACTTCTAAACTAAAAACAAATGCATCTTGTGTGGCCGCATTTGTGGTGAAATACAGTGCAGATGCTTGGATTCATTCCTCAACAGTGATTGATAGATTTCTTGTGATTCTCCTGAGTGATTCACACCAAAAAAAAAAGAGTGTTGTACTTTAGCACTGCCAGTAGCCGTTATGTTCCACAACAGGAGACCCAATTAAAACACGTACTCCTCAGTAAACTGTGTTGTTAATTCTGTTTCATTTACGCCGCGCGCAAACGAGACCTGCAGGCTTACAATCGCGGCAGTGTGTTCTAGCGCCTTGCACAATCATAAAATATACCTTTCACATTCTTTTCCTACACAATGCACGAGTAATGGTGCAATATAACATGTCCCTGCGGAGATATTCAGCAGAAGCAACCGGCGCAGGACTGCAATGGGTGGCAGTGCCGCTTTCTGTTCCTCTGATCGCGTTACACAGAAGACACTAATGGATGTAGAGAGAGAAGACCAAGGCAGGGAACAGAGGCTGTTAAAGAGAGGCATCAGATACAGAGGAGGGGTAGAGCCACTTCAAAAGTCCATTGCTGTTTTAATCTGTCTCTCTAGGTTAGCCCCTTGGCAGGCGAAGATGGGTGGAGGGGGGGGGGAGTTGGGGGAAAGCGAGTGGGCATGGAAGTGGGCGTCAGGGTTGTGGGGGTCTGCAGGGGCACAGGCTGCGGGCTGGTGAGCAGTTCCCACTTCACATCGCCAGCACTTTGACAATTATCTCCTTGATGCAGCAGTCTCTTTTTCATTTCTATTGAAGAACCGTGCCTGAGCTCCGAAGCCTCCCAGGAATGCCAGAGAGAGAGTGCAAGGGGGACTCCAACGGGGATAATCCCAATTTCAAATGGAGCTTAGTGGTATCCCCCCCCCCCCCCCCCCCCCCCCCTCCTCCCCTCCTTCTTTTCTTCCTCCATCCCCCACCCTCACCCTCCTCCTGTCTGGCACAGATAACTCATCCCTCTCTTTAAACCCCCGTGCATGCGCAGACGCACACACACAGCAATTCACACACCCCTCTAAAGTAATAATTAGCATGTCATCCACTCGCGTGAGTCTGAGAGCTTCGGTGGAGTCTCACAACGTGGTGAATGATATATTTTTCTTGGGCTGCGCTGAGGTCAGAGCGTGCAAAAGGTTACTGTTAGAGAAGGAGGCGCTGACACACGGAGGTGCAGCCTAGACATGTAAACAGAATTACATTATGTACACAGAGGTACCACGAGAGAAGATAAAGCTGACCTCAACGCTTCCACAAATGGAGAACTGGATCTTCTGTGCTTTTTACATGTCTTAGAGTAAGTAACCTGTTGGCAGGATTCATACAAACTCTGGTGCTTTTGTTCAGTTGCGATGGACCAAACCACTGCACTAACACTGACTCTGGTGTGATTTGTTTGTAGCACAAAGCGGTGCAACCACAGGATTGTATGATAGTAGATAAAGGACTTGGTATGAATTTAGAAGCTAGAAGAAATGTCATATACAGTTACCCAAGTTGAAGGAGAAAAGGAGTTAAAACAGTGTGTTTTGGCATTACCTCATTTAGTAAGCTACCCTTTTTTTTTAGTTTTCTGTCATTATTTATGACACATGAGGTCTTGCTGAAGGCTCGACTAACAATTATTCACGCTGACTCACTCATAAGAAGTCTGTGTGAGTTCTAAGTGAACCAAACTTCAGGTGTGAAAGTGACCTTAGACGATCAGTTAGTCATCAGTCAACATAAAGGGGCATAACTGCCTACGACTCTGTCTTCTGAGAAACAGTGCTGTGCGCATGACTCCGCCGGTCACGCAGTGGATATTTAGGGTTCATCGGAGAGAGGATGCACGCATTCCATCCGTTTATATCCACCCGCTGTGGAAATCAATACTGGACCCTCTTGTTTCACGTACGCATGCATGACTGGGGCGACGGTACGGAAGAGTCACGCTGAGGTCAGAGAGGCGTGATTGTGACTGAGTGGGGTAAAAGGTTTGAGAAAATGCTGACACAAATAAACGGTAACCATCTCTTAGCACCAACGCTCCTTTTACAGTGAATTAGTCAACTGTACAGTCACTGATTCAATGTGTACGTTTCTGAATTAAAGCAAAAACAGATTTAACTCACATGGTGCATTCCCTTCTCTGGTGCAGCTACTGCATCTAAAATAAATTCAAGCCTCAACGACAGAAAGAATCTGCCGTGCTGAAGTGCCTTCAAGCAATACACTGAATCCCTGCCCGGCTCCAGGGGCGCTGCTCTGTATCTAACCTCATGCTTTGACCTCCCCGACTGTGAGGAGAGGCGAGAAGAGAAAACAAACATTTCTCCTTCAGGGATCAATGGAGAATCACACACAATAGTGTAAAAAATCTCCGAGTGTATCAGCCCTTGTGTGCTGTTGCTTTAGGCCCGCTGCCATGAAGAGAATCAGAGGCGTTCGCCGGGGTGCAGTCAAACAGCTGGGCCTGTGGTTGGAGCCTCTGCTCGGAGGCTGCAATCAGCTGAGCTGCGCTTCATCACATGGTTCTTTTCACTTTCTGACCTCCCTTAGACAAATATACTGTACGCGCACAGACAAATGCAAACACACACACACACACACATCTCCACCTCCTGAATTTTTTTCCCCTTGCTTATACACGTTCTCTCGAAAAAAAAGAAGTGAAAGCACAACATCAGCAGCCTCCGGTAAAGCCTCTCACAATGCATTGTGACAACAGCAGCACAGATTTAGCCCCAGCTGCGGCTTTGTAATGTTACACAACCTGACCATGCATCTGAATACCTGTTGTCCCTGCAGAATGGCTGAACAGGGTATTAAGCTTCAAATACCTTTTGAGGACCAAAATGTGTCACAGAGCATCGAAAACCAACAACCAGCTTGGATTCTTTGTCTTTTTCACATGTTTCTTAATGAGATATAAGTAGTAATTTTGTTAATTTGACACTATTTGGAACTGTTTTTAAGCTGAATTACTGTAAAATACCTGTTTATATATGCAATTGTCTTGTGTTGAGAAGATAAAGATTGATTTTGGCATACGTGACAGCTTGGCAGAGGGTTGACAGTGTGTGTGGGTGTGCGTATGTGTGTGAAGTGAGCGCACTGTGGCTTTTTTGGCTCGGTGCAGATTATAGGGCGAGCGGCTCGGGCTGTACTTTACCATTGTTCCTTCGCTCTTGCTCCGTGCGACTTCCCTCTGCAGGCGAGCCACGGCCAGCTTTTCCCTAAACAAAAAGGGAGAAGAGAGGAGTTAACATGTGACGCAGTCGATCAGGTCACCCATGTTTTTGCATTAAAGCAACACTGAGATCCATATCTTGACTTGCTTCAATATATAACTAAACATGTAATGTTTAGTAATGTTTAATGAAAGTGAGAAAAAATAATAATTGCAGGTTTTACACACTGTTTAAACCCGGTATAAATACAATACAGTGTCAGTATCACGTTTTGCCTCGCCTAGGCATGAAAAGTACATGTGTGTATGCATCACGTTCTAATCTGGCGCCTCTTTCAGCAGTTATCGGCAGGACAACATCATTTGTCTGCGCTTTCCAAAACTGTTACAAATCACTGTTAAAAAGTAATTATGTTTTATGGTGTGACAACACTCTGGTTAAGGTTGAGCCACAAAAACCACTTGGTTAAAGTTAAGGAAAGATCATTGTTTGGGTTAAAATGATCACTCGAAATGTGGTGTGAGTTAAAGTTAGTATTTCCTTAAAGTTAGCCAACCTACAGTAAACACCACATTTCTTTAAAAACTGTCATGACTCACGGTTGGAAATGTGACACATCCACTGATTCAACTGTTGCAAGTTAGGATCTATCCATCCACCCAACCCGCCACCTCCAAATATGGAAATGTGTCACCTTATATAGACGTCATCTGAACTGTGCCACTTGACGGGTTCTTTGAAAGTCGTACACTTGTGTACTTTTTACACCTAGATGAGGCAAAAAGTGACACTGACACGGTATCTTCTAGTGAATCTGCAGGTATATTACACACCTAAGCGTGACACTGGGCCGGTTTAGTTACACAAACACTTCTCTTTTCTATCTTCCTCTGTCTTCTGCCGAGAAGTAGAAACCACACATTCCTGCCAGCAAATCAGCAGATACACACACATTCATTGAGCGTCGTCCGCTAACAACGCAAAACAGAGAGCTTTGCAGTTCTGTCCAGACAAAAATAGCTCAGAGGAAACAAAAAGCAGGGCATCCTCGTGCCAGACCTTACACGCAGACACACACACTCATAACAGACTCTCTCTCTCTCTCCCACCCTCACTCTCCCTTACACACAAATACACACACACACACACGTGAACAAGACTAAACAAAGAAATTGACTGTGCGCGTCCAATCCGTTTCCCACGTGAGGGCATTCCAGACTTTAATGGGATAAATCTTGGCACACTAGCACGGATAATAAAGGAACTGTGTTTTATGGCTTCTCCTGAGGCATCACAACAACTGAAACTCTTCTCCAGGATAAAACAACCTGCGTCTGACAGTAGGAGATGAGATATATTTTGTTTGTTAAAAGCTCACCGTTTCATTCAAATTGTCTCCGCAGCTGCTCAAGACAAAAAAAAACAACCACCTTCACTGACAGTGTAGCATGTTCGAATCCAGAAGTCATTAATGTCAAATCTATGCATGAGTATTCAGAAACATGTAAATACGTGTGTTACACATGTCCGCACAGTGTATCGTCACAAGAGACACTTGGGCCGCCTGATGCCTTCCAATTATCACCCTCACATACATAGCCAGGTATGCTAATGAGTTCATTAATTCACATTCTCACTGTAATAATTCCTCTTCTTCATACTGTCAGTTAAAAAATCCATTCCTTATGCATTTATAAGTGTAAATCCATGCAAACATGTATTTAAAGGTTTATTTGAAGCTTCACTCGTCCAAATTAGTCAAATCCAGTAGATATCTTTCAACGATACGCTCTTCTTAGCGCCAAAGTCTCTGTTTTTGTTACAATCCTTCCACCGTAGCTGAACAGGAAAACACTGTACTGGACTGAATCCTTTAAGATAAGACATACTTTACGTCCCACAGGAAAATGTCCTTGGATGAAGTGCTCCAAAAAAACAAGAATTTGAGATACAAAATTACAAAATAAGTACAAAACTCACCAAATAGACAGTTAAAACTGCTTTGCTCAGCTCTGCCAATAAGCTTGAAAAAGCAAAAAATAGAATATAATCAGCACATCTATTGTAAATGAGGTCAAACCTGAGGTGAAAGTTTGGAGCTTGAAGTATTGTTCTTGAGTTACTGTGCTCACACAAGCCAATCACACACACACACACACACACAGACACACAGTCAGCTAATATGGGACCGTGGGACCTAATAAAGCAGCGTATACAGCAGACAGACACAAGTAATCACAATCACCTGCGTATTTTTCACATTTCTGCAGTGGATCAGACACCCAAACCCCCTCCCAACCTCCCCCAACTCCCAAAAATAACTCATGACTAACGTCTCCTCATCGCCTTTGACAAGACATCATTGTTTCTCAGCCGCTTACCTGACAGGGGGAAAAAAAAAAATCCCCCCCCCCCCCCACCGGTGATTAAGAGACAGCTGGGGACGTATGTTTGACGGATGAGTCGACCGTCTGGACTGCAAAGAGTGTGCTGAGCTACAAACCGACGCTGCTGGTGGGAGCCATTCGCCCCCGCTACCTCGTCCCTCTAATGGGACCAGACTGAATTAGGCAAAAGGAGAGCCTGGCACGCCGATTGTGAAACAAACGGTACGATGGTGACAAATCCGGGAAGAAGTCAAGCAAAATGCCGAAACCATGAGACAAGGGGGGTGTGTTTGGGTGTGTTAGAGTATTAGTGTTTGCATTAGTGTTGTTGAGCATTTGCTGTGTTTCTGCATTCATCAGATTTTGGGTGTGGAGGTGTGTGCATGCGTTCATAAAGGTGAATGTGTTGTTTATGTGTGTGTGAGCGCTAATAAATACATGCCAGAGCTCGTATGTGTGCTAAACTACATCAAATCTGTGTGTGTGTGTGTGTGTGTGAAAGTGTGTGACTGCATGCTCCACACCTGAGACTGATTAATACACTCATGTTCCAGCAGTTACACAATGTGTCTCTTCCCATTACCGCATAATGTATGCTTACACTATTACACCACCTTGAGAAAAAAAAAAAAAAGAAAAGAAGAAGAAGAAGAGGAAAAAAAAAAAAAAGCTTTCTGGAACTTCTCACTGCAGATATTGTTTTGTTAAACAGGACCGGTCTGGCATTCTTCCAGTCTGTGTTATGGCTGAGCGTCAGCCCTGTAAGGGGTTAAGTTTCAGGCCACTTATGCGCAGGCATGTTCCAGGAGCAAACGGGGCATGAGCCAACTGCGCCCCAAGAAAAATCATCGCCAAATATAGAGCAATTTGACATTCTGTGTTAAACATAATTATAGTAATTGGCACAAGCAGTAGTCAAAACAGTATTCCGCTGCAAAACGCTCACCGGCGACGTTCGCATCCAATTGGCGCTGGCGTGGAATCATATGATATCTGAACAGCATTCAAAGCTGTAATCCGCTATAAACCGACTGCTCCGAGTTTGTCATTTGCATTTCAATCCCGATCGATGCGAGACGTTTCTGCCGGTCGCTCACGTTGTAAACTTTTAGCAGCTGTGTAAACCGGCCTATGAAAACAGTCAGTGCAAAACAAGAGTGGAACCCAAAGTGTGTTGCGTAGAGAAGTTTATCTCATGCCATCTCTTGTAGAATAAGTTGCTGGATATGTAAAGGGTGATGTTATAATGATGTTTGGGGGGAAAAGTTAGCGGTGGGTCTAGCACGTTAATTATGATGTTTTCATTTTCCCTTAATGCCTGAATGCTTCATCTTAAAGGATAATTAGAGTTTATTACAATTTGGGTCTTATTTTTCTATGTTTGGCCATCGTTTCTATCAGATATGATCAAATTGTACTCACCGAACTAATTACTGAGATCTGGCAACGTGACATCGCTGCAACAAGTCCGACAGGGCAAGAAACACTAGCGGTCAGACGATCAGCCGGCAGTGCAGCCTGATTAGCTAAACCGCTATATTGGGAGGTAAAAGGGAAAGTGAGCAAACCAGGTATGTTTGTAATACTCCTTCATTGCAAAGGAAAACTGTGTGCACACAACTACAGCAAGTACAGTAGGTCGAGGTTGACCTAGAAAGGCACTCTCTGTAAACCATGATGGATGTTAACAATGGACAATTTGGGTAATTATTTTACCATTATTTGGCCTCAATTTTCTCTTCCAAATAAGTTTGGCTAACCTGGAGTTTATTTACAGTCTGTCAGATCGTCTTACTACTTGCTTTCTTGCCCCATCTGACTTCTTTTTGCTGAAAACGATGATCAAACATCATTATTGCCAATATAATAAAGCGCAAAACCATGAAATAAGAACCATGTTGTAATAAACTGGAGTTCTCCTTTAAATAGACGTTGCTGACTACCATGACAAAGAGGAAGAAACATTTCCACATTGGCAGCATGTTCTGGAAAATTAAGCACATTAGCAATGTATCTATTAGTACTCATAGCTTTATATGTAGTTTCCAGTGCAACAACTGTGCACATTGTGTATACTTCACAATTGACTTTGACTAAACTGGGATTATTTCAGGCTACAGTCCATCCAAGCATGTGATGAAAGCGCAAGCTGACAGTTGACCATGTATACATTCCTCCTCCTGCTCTGCTGTTTTTCCTTCCTCTTTGAGCCCCATTATAAAGCTTGGCTGAGTAAAGTCCGTCAGCCAATCGTTAGGCGGTGTCGACACGGACCTCCAGCAGTTCCCGTTGACCTGGAATCACCTGATATCACCAGAGGCCTCACCGGCGGAGGGAATCCCGCCGAGCCAAACCAGCTGACGACTGCAAACGCAACACGCACCGGAGTTTGCTCTGGTGTCAGTCGGCATCCAAAGTTAATGCGGCAAGAGGCAGATGGCCGATGACCTCGGTCATGAGGGTATACGCATTTCTGTCAGGCGAAAGAACAATTACATTCCCCTTCACGAATTAAGAAAATCCTCAGAACATTTTTGCTACAGTAATTAAACCCTTTCATAACTCGTTGGATAACGTCCAAAAGACAAATTCGATGAGAGGGTCACCCCACCGTGAAAATTCAAATAACTCAGGACTTGAAGCTCCTGTCATTCTCAAACTGATCAATTGGTTGATTGCTCTTAATACACAAATTAATGCTTGTTAAGGTTTGTTTTACATCAGCACCAGAGGGGAAACCAGGCCTTTACTCCCTAAATTATTCAGCTATCAAACTTCTCTAATACCTTCAGTTTAAAAGATGCTGATTGAGCCTTTAAAACAAGACAAGTGTGCTTTAGAATATGTTCTGTATATTATGTATGTCTATACACCTGCTTGCATACAAATACAGGTTTTCTCCTCGTATTCTTAGCTGACACCATCTGCTGTCCGCCCACACACGCTCGGTGCGTCTCAAAAGATCATTCCCCCTTCTTTTCCCCCATGCGATTCCAGCAGCATCAAATGCAACATCCACTCCTTTCAGATATGGCAGACGGCGCAGCGCGGAGCGATCATGACACCAGCCTCGCCGCATTCACAGTAGATCAACCCTGTTTCCTCCTCACATTCTCCCTGCTCAGACTCTGTGTAAACACCTCACGCTTCCCCCCCCCCCCCCCCCCCCACGCTCACGTTGAGACAGCGCGCCCGACTGTTTGCTCCGGAGTGTCGCGGCGGCATGCAAAGACACGATCTGTCAGGACTCAGGGAGGATCAATCACGGCGAGAGCGTTTGCCAACCTGAGCTGACATGTTGGACTCGTACACGCTTTGAACTGCATTGTGGGAGGCAGACGTTTAGATGTGTTTTCATCACGGCTCCTTCATACAGGTGGTTGAATCCATTGTACATTGTTTGCTTTTAACATTAAGCACATAATGAAAGAGGGAAAAAAAAAAAATGCTGTCTCTTGTGTTTTGGTTTCCTATTTCCCTCACAGTACTGCGCACCATCTTATTATCAAGTGTGGTTAATCTCTCCTTTGTGTAGAAAGATGTTAACAGATTAAACGTCACATACTGCTTCAGCTTCTTTCCCCTGCAGCAGCGACTCAAACTGACATCAACGCACACATCAGGTTATATATAAAAGATGCGTTAATGTAAACTGTTTTTTCCAATATTGTCATTGAGGCTTAAGCGGAGCTAAACATTTCAATCGTTCTGAACCACAAATGTACACAGAGTGTCTGGGAGGGATGCATAAATGTTTGGATGTCAGGCAGAGTTGCCATGCATTTATGTATTAGCGTCTGCACTCCCGCTGGGTTAAGAGCACTGGCACGCACGCGATCGCCGTGGCCCACATAGGGCAGCCTGTTCAGGGGGGGGACTCTGGCTACACTTTGGCACCGACTCCGGACCGGTCATTCCCATCCTTAATCCTCCTATGGCTGTGTTATGTAACCTTCTGCACCGATCCAAAATTTCACCCCCCACATCCCCACATCCCCCCCCCAGTGCAGGACAATGTGGTTACCGAGGCGTTTGATAAGTTATAACATCCAACCCAGTCTGCAAACAGAGCTGCCAGAAAGGTCGAGATGTCCAAATTTATATTTTTAGATCAAAAACTGATGATTTCTACATCTTGCACAACTGGGTGATTCCCTCCTCGTTTCCTCATAAATGAAAAAAAATGAAAAGAATCTAGAAGTTAAGTCATCGTTGTGTCGCAATCCCTGCAACGCATCATCAAAGAGTTGTTTCCTAAACACTTGAATGAAGAAACGCCTTACTGCATTTGAACACAAAATACCGAGATGGCATCGAAATCAGCCTGAGCGCTCTGTGTAAACACTTTCATCTGTTTCAGGCGTCTGAGGGGTGGGGTTTGCACATCTGTGACCGTTCAATTGGTCCCAATGCATTAAGGCAGTTCTAATCAATCACCAGGAAGCCTCGTCTCTGGGTGCCGAACGGCGATCTGACCCGCGCCTGTTCTCACCGCCTCACCCGCAGCTGGTTCCTGACCTCCTGTCTCCAAGCCGCGGACCCCGTCTGCACCGGAGGGCAGCGGAAAAACAGGAGCCACATGTCAGCACCTCACACGCCCAGTCAGGACTCACCACTCAACCACCCAGCCAGCCAGCCAGGCACAATGAGCCTTACCTCACCACGGCAGACCATCAATTATTGACAAGGTGAAATGTGATGAGGTTCAGCTGAGAGCACACAAAGAACACATGCCTTTTCATCCTGCCATGTGGCCTCATAATGTCTTCACTTTATGAGAAGAGACATTTCTAACAAACATGTTTTGATCTTTTTAAGCTTTGAAGGAAACGCATCATGATCTATTCTCGGAAATGTTTTTCTCGCAAACTACTACGAGGACACAAACTGTATATCCAATCACATTAACACGCACATCAATACTGTGAAAACTTCCCTAGATCCAAACAAAAAATTGATTTTCCTACATAGATTTGCCATCCAGAGAGAAAAAAAACAAATGTGTGTCATCTAAACAACCTGATGCAACTTTACTGGAGACCAAACAGTATTTCCTTTTAATGTATGGAGTTGTATATTGGACCTTGTTTGGACAAGTGCGCGCCACACTTGGTAACGCAGTCTAAAGACTTGAGATGATCATGATTAGAAAGATTTATCCAAAGTCAACAACAAGTTGAGTTCTCGGAGATGTTTATGCATTCCCTCCGTGATAACATCTCACCCTCAGTGCTTTATGAGAGTCTCAGCGCTGGGTAGCTTGATTACACCGCTGCTACATAAAAGCGTTATACAGCCTTATTGCAGTGTTTTTGACAGGAGAAACTGACATTATCTTGGAGTTTATGATTGATGGATGCAATCACCATGTGAGAAAAGGGAAAGTACAAGAAAATGAATTGTCTTTGCAGATGTAAACAACTTTAGGGAATGATCTGCAAAGATCTGAGGGAGGGAATGATTTAAATATATAAAAGCACGGGAGTATCGTTTTGTAGGCCAAGAGCAGATCAAACACGTGCGCTGCATCTCCAAACTTCTGAAGCAGCAAAAATCAGACATGAGGAATCCTCCGAGACTCCTCCTGAGCTCTGAGGAATGCGCTCGCCAAGCGTGGATTACCCCTGCCTGACTGTCTGTCCCCCTAAATGTTTTCTTATTCCGCAAGCAGGGCCTGACCTCAATTGTTTCCAAGCCACAGACGCATTCCTGCTCAGACGAAAACGAAACATTGCGGATGAGCAGATGTGCTTTAAAAATGGCCGCAGTACCCACCTGCCTGTCTGTCTGTATGTCTGCCTGCCTGTCTAGAGGGAGGGAGGGAGGGATGCTTTACTCACCAGCGCGGCTCATGAAGAATGAAGACGGGGCGAACACACAAGGGGCAGTCGCGCACACATGCATGAACACACATGTACAAACACAGTGGCGAAGATGTACGGAGGCAGGCATACACACTCACATCGGTTTGAATCTTTTATGTCCGAATCATGAAAGAGAGATGACTGCAAACGGAAAAGACGAACTGTCGCCGGACCTGAACAACCGCATATATGAGGAAAAGGAAGATGTGTTGATACAAAGAAATGGAGCAAGAGAGATAGAGGAAGTTGCACTTCACCAAAAACAGAACAAAAACATCCAGACGCACCTTGTTTTGAAACAGAGCTTATCGAAATGCATTCCTAGCCACACACTCACATTCCAACAGGTAATAGTCTTAAGTTCCAGCTATTCCAGTGAGTGTTGTTGAGCTTGTGTCACAAGCTTTGGAACATAGTTAACGCCAAGTAAGACATCCTTCACACTTGACAATTATCTCACGATTTAGACATTTACCTGTACTCACTCACTCTTTACTGACTGATTTGGGAAGTATACTTCTGCCAAAATAGATTAAAAAAAAAAAAACATCTCTGCAGATCTATACAGGGACAGATAAGTAAATGTGGGTCGCAGAGGCTCACAGAGGACTCCCGTATCTGCTAACAAGCCGGTTGGTTGATGCAACTCACACGTCAGGAAGTGAGCTGGAAACAGAACACTTAAAAGTGGAAGTGGCTAAAAAAGAAGGATGTGACACGATTGTCTCTAAACGACACGTAAGATCGCTGCTCGTCTCTATTGCAAGCAGTAATGTTGTCGTCTTGCACAGCAGTACAATGACTCTTCTTCTTCTTCTTCTTCTCTTAAATATTAGACAAACTGCTATGAAAGCTGATGTACTTTCATGGTACTGTAAAGCTCATTATAAAATGCCGGTTTAGCAGCTTTAACATCTGCAGTGTGATTAAAAAAAAAAAAGGAACAGACATACTGTATGTAAGTCACACTTTGCATGCATTGTTCTCTATTTCACACCTGCCTGGCCTGGGTTGAAGTAATTAGGGAATGGGGGACTCACATTTACTACTGCACCATAACACCAGAAGGTTCTGCTGACTCATGGAGACCGTGCATAGGCTATAGGGTGTTTTACACCGGCTTTCAACACATCGTTTTCAGAGAGCGGGGGCAAACAGTAGCCCTTTACAGAGGGCAGACAAATGGCTGGTTCACATACAATAGAAACAAAGGTAGGGTAAACAGGAGCACTTGAGCCAAGGGTGCTGCCATCTCTACCGCTACCCAACAATAGATGCACGTACGTGTGTTTGTGTGTACAAGTTGCTGGGCAGCTGTTGCACAAGTCATAAATGTATTAATTCTGCATTTTGTGAAGAAGCCAGTTTAAATGTGTTTATTTTATTGTCTTGAAACTTGTTAAATTAAGTGAAATATAGTTGAAGATAAACAGTTTTGGTTCTAGGCTTTCTCTCTCTCTCTTCTCCAGGATTTTTTTTTTTTCTCACAGTAATATCACCATGGCACTCTAGTTCTGGCACTCTGGCATGCTGGTAATCAAGTAATTGAAGGCTTTTGCAGGCGTTATAATTCACTGTGAGCAAAGAGAGTCACCCAATGGCTAAAAGAACTTAAATATAACAGAAGAGGTGTTTGGAAAAGAGTTTTACAGCATTAAGGTGAGCTACTCCAGCTGCGCCAACACCTCGCTGGACAAGGTCCTGCATGTTTCTCTCACTATTATCCAATGATTTACAGCCAAGATAGTGGGGAGCTGAAGTTTGTTGACATTCCCCGCCCCGCACAACCTCAAATATGACACCGACCCCCCCCCCTCCTCCCTTTCCAACCTCGTAAAAAAAAGGCTTGCTCGGTTGAAAGTATCGCTGTGACAAGGAGAGAAATATGAAACAAGAGGGAATGCTCTCAAAGTAGGTTTCAGCTGCTTTGATCTAAAAACTTGTGAGATGCATGCAACCGTGAAAGTGTGTCAGCAGGAAGTCTGCGTAGAGTAAACAAGGGCAACACCATATTATCTTGTAAACTGTTGGAATGCAGGACTATGACCTAAAAAGTAAATCCAATTTGGGGATTTTTTTTTTTTTTTTCCCCCAAGAACTGAAAGGTTTTAAAGGCGCACACATGAGAATTATCAACAACAACTTTTTTTTTTTTTTTTTTTTTTTTAAAGGGACAACAGAAGTTAATGTTTGCAAGCCAAGATAGTGAAACTGCCTGTATACAAAGAGAAATAATCTTTTCCAAGCCAGCTTTGACTGGAAAACAGGCCGTTTACATGCAGCGACTACAAAAAAAAAAAAAAAAAAAACCCACGAGTCTTCGCACCTTGGTGAACTCACATGGAGCGAGTTCATCCGTTTAGAAACCACAAAAATGCTCCGGCTATAATGACATCACTTAACAGTCAGCGAGGGTGTCTGGGCAAAGCTTTGTCTCCAGGCAAAAGAGTCAGTGCATGCAATAAGCCATTGATAGCTCGCAAATAAAAGCCTTTTATTGGTTATAAATTGTGTCGGACCATTAAACTTTATGTTTTTCCTGAGTGACATTGCTCTAAGTTAAGCCAACAGGAGACAGCGAAAAATACATCTGATAGTCCCCAATTTTTCTGCATTTCTAACTTGTTAACGTTCAGTGAAACACAAAGCATGAAACTTTCAACTACAATACAATGTGTTCTGGCTTTCTGCATCAAAAAAATGCGCAGCCTGGCAAAATGTCAAAATGCTTTATTGAGCTATTCTGAGGGAGTTTTTTTTTTTTTTCAGATGCTGTATTTGCAAAAACAGGTTCATACCAGCTACAGTAAGCTCTGCAGGACTGTTTTTAAAGTTCCCACGTGCTGTTTCGTTGGGGGAAGATAAATGTAGAGCAGGCTAAGAGGAGGAATGCATTCAAAGCACCCTTAATTGAGCTGGATGGCCTGCAGTCACAGAAGCAGAGCGTCTCAACAAGGCTCTGGGCTGACGAGATCCTGAGATGTGCCTCACACGTACACATCATTAAACCGACTGCTTTGGCTCACGGCTCCACTGTGCCGACAAACACGGCAGAGACAGTGGGAATTACATGGGAAAGTTGTCTGGAAAGAGCTACCCCCTCCTTCAAAATGAAAGTCCCCTGGCTGTCAATGAAGGGGAAGTGCTCCCATGCTGAGGCCCACTAGGCCGGCCATTGAACAGGGGAACATTCCTCAGTAATTCTGTTTGACCTGAACCCAACATGCTAGCCGAGGGTCACCGAAATACAGAGCGCCACATACAGGGAGGAGACGAAAGGGGAGGAGGACAAGTTGGGAAAATCGGATGTGGAGGAGTGAGAGGCGAAGTGACGGACAAGAGTTAGAGGGGTGGAAGGAAATACAAAAGCCCACGTCAGTATGATCTGCTGGACTTGCCTTAATTTGTTGACCGTATTATCCGTCAGATTCTTTTCCGGGCTGGTGTTCTGGGTAATGATTATCACTCCAGTAATGCCAACTGGCACAGCGACTGGCATCCAGAACGTCCCCAGTACACACTTTCCATTGTAAGTGATGATGAACTTTTTGGTGTTACGCGGCTTACAACGAGCATGTAGGTCACCGGAGATTTCTGCCAACGTACGGCGAATGCGCCTGTCTTGTGACTTTTTAAATCGAAACTGCTTAAATGTAGGACACACGATGTAGTAATGGAACGTGTTGGTCAAACAAGAACATGGCAGCGGGGAGGGAGGGAGGGGGGAAAAAAATAATAATGTGGAGAAATGGTTGCACTGTGGCATGGTTTGGGATGGAGAGAATTACAGTTTTAATTCTATAAAATCAAATCCCTCCACTTGGCAATCCTCTTATCCAGTAATCCCCAGGTAGGTTTCAGAGGGCAGCAGGCTCAAACTGCCCAGTGCAGCAACACATCTGCCCTGGTGGCGGGATGATATCACAGGCTGCTGCTCTGTTCCCCCAATGAAGGCTTTAAATGGACACTGTCTAAACAGACGCTGGACCAAATGGCTAAACTGTAGCCTTTGGTAAGTAATGGCGATCGCTGTTGTACATACATTTGCTAATATCAGCCCTGGTTGGATGGGTTTCCTGGCTGGTGGCAGCATGAATGAAATCTATACAGTAGATTAGTGATTTAAACTTAAAAAGCAAGTTGTGCAATTAGTGCATGACGCAATACATGTAACACAGTCAAAGAAGAGAGAGACGGCCCTAAAGTTATATATCTTACTGACAAAAACACTAGTTTTCAAGGGATGATAGGTCACGTGCTTGTGTTGATGACACTTGGAGTGTAAGATCAGGATCTTGAGAGAGTGTGAAGTAGGAAAAAGTACTGTGTGTGGCTTTGTTTTGAGCTGTTTCCTTGTGATACTCCTGAGCATCTCAAGGTTTAGGGCTCTCTCAAAGCCAAAATGAGGACTGTAAAACATTTTGAGTGAAAGGTCAGTCCACTATTAACTGAATAGTAATGATAAACCTCATATGTCTTTTTTTCAAGACCAACTTTCTCTAGTAGCACTGATCCTTTACTGTTGTTGCTTGCAGTCTTTCACCTAGATTCACAACATTCATTAACGTTTCCAGTCATAAAGCATCCGCTGCATGGCAGATGCTATTTTTTGCCATCGTGTTGGGAAACACCAATTCCCAGGGCAAAAAAACTCAACTCAAACTAAAAACAAAAAAAAGCCAGAATGGCATTCTTCTCTGGCATTTTGACAACACCAACAAGAGAATAATGATACCTCCCTTACTCTCCCATGCTCTCATTTTCATGCTCTGTTTTTAGAGATAACAAATCCAGCTAAAAATATAAAAAGAAATCCTACATTTGGCATCCTTTCTGTGCTGGTTGCAAGCATCCAAATCTCTTTTCTGTGTACTGTAAATATGGCCGACTATGTGGGAAGACCCCTGACCTGTTGTGACTTTGACATATGGCCACTACTACTGCAGCACTTCACGCCACATTAATAAGGAGCCCGGAGAGAAGCTGGCCACAAC
This sequence comes from Thunnus maccoyii, assembly GCF_910596095.1. Classification (NCBI taxonomy): domain Eukaryota; kingdom Metazoa; phylum Chordata; class Actinopteri; order Scombriformes; family Scombridae; genus Thunnus; species Thunnus maccoyii. Next base: position 6,835,482 of record NC_056556.1, read on the forward strand.
TGGCCGACCATATCCCCATAATCCATATTCTCCACCACTTAGCTGTATCCACACCCAGTTCAACACCAGTCATTTCAGTGTGAGATTAGTGGGCCGGATAGAAAATCTTAATCTGCCTGAGAGAGAGAGAGAGAGAGAGAGTATAAGGAAAGAAAAGGAGTGGTGGGAGGGTGGAACATGCATTCCTGCACATACAAATCCCCTGCAACACTGGGTTGTTTTACCTCTGCTTAAACGACGGGTATCCATTTCCTTCTGTTATCAATCAGAATCAAAGGGGTTTAACGCAGCGCCCCGGCCCCATGCTGTTGCCACTAGCAACAGGACACGCGATTCCCCCCTGCAACTGGCTAATCGGGCTCAGAGCAAATCAGAGATCATCCTCTACACATGTATACAACGCTGCTATATGAAATATGTCCCCTTATTTGGGGATTATTAGGAAAATTAACAGCTCAGGACAAAGTAAAGACGGCTGAAGAAGGTGCAAAGAGGAAAAAAAAAATCCTCCTTGACTTAGATGCAAGCAAAAGCTGAGTGTGCATGTATTCTTCTGACAACAGAAAAGTATGGCACATATGTATAAATACACCAAATCCCCACATGAGGACGATATACATCAAATCTCCACATATATATCAATCAACAAGATGGTAAAATCTTGCACTTGCAGAGGAAATAATGTAATTAATTTCATGTCATGTATGCTGACGACTGTCCGCTCCTTACCCTGGTGGAGATGCAGCATCCTGGTGCATTCAGAGGGCACACATGGTAATCCACCAGCACGCTTTCCTCCTGCTCTGCAGCTGCTACCCACTGATCCCGCAGATGATAAAGTTTACATCCACAATGCAGCACTGCCGGCTCTACACTGCTCCCTGCCTGCCTGCCTCTCTACTTGACTGAGAGCAAACTGCCTCTCCTCCCCTTCTCCTCTCCTCTCCTCTCCTCTCTATGTTCCCTCAAGCGCTCAAGATCCTCGCCTCCCTTTCCTTCCTTTACTCCTCGTGGCTTCTGTCTTCTACCCTCTCTGTCTCTCTCAATCTGGCAACATGCGTTGACTCTCCCGACGCTGCTTCCCTCTCCTCTTCCTTCGCACTACATACGCTCTCCCTCTGCGCTACGCTTTCTCTCACTAACACACACACACACGCTCGGAGGCTCCTCTTCACACACACACACACACACACACACACAGAGCGCTTGTGTGCCTGCCCCCCGCCCACCCCGCCTCCTGGCTTTATCTTTTCTCAGAGTATTTCTCTCCTCAGTCTGTCTCCGCTTCTATCTCTTTCTCTCTCACTCTGTCTGTCTCTGTGTATCTCTCTCTGGCTCTCTGACTGCGTCCCTCCTCCTCGGGCTTGCGGGACGTTTAACATGTGTTCAGGGAGTCTGCTGCTCTGCTGCCTCACTGAAGGTGGCTCTTTCCTCAGGGGAGGACTGGGGGGGGTTTGTACGAAGGAGGAGGAGGAGGAGGAGGAGGGGATTTTGGGAGGGGGGGGGGGGGGGGGTGACAACAGTGTCGAGGGGGGTTTAACTCCAACAAGGGGACGTGAGCAGGCAAACCAGCTTGTGATGTTCTACTAACTGGTATCTTTTAGTACAGAGAGGAAAACAGAAGAGGTGACAAAACACAGATAGGGACAAACAAGAAAGAGCTCACTAGAGCAAAACAGAACAACAAAAGCAGCCTGAAAGAAAAAGCCTGTAAGTACGTCCACAATAAAGGGTAAATTATGCTTTGAATGAACTACTCATCTGACCACGTCTAAAGGCAAAAGTGTATTTACTTGTTCCCAGTAACCACATTCAAAGGCAGGGCAAAAAGTCACAGAGAGTGGCTAGAAACAATGAACTGTACAAATGGGTATAATGGTGCATTCTTCCGTACAGTCTCTCTTCAATGGCGTTCATGGTGTTGCGTTCGCTCGTACCACACAAAAAAGTGACAGCAGTGGTGGTGTGTGATGAATGGAAAAAGAGCCTGACGGAGAAGTTTTAACTCAGACAGTTTTGGAAAGTCAGAAAAAATTGTCAGATATTTTGGAAAGGTGCAGGGAGAGAAGGCTTCTGTTAGATGACAACAAGAGCCTTCTTTGAAGCACACTGAGGCCGTAAGCTTGCTTTTTTTTTTTTTTTTTTTTTTTGAAAATGCATCTTTGTCCCTGCATTTTGCCTCTCTTTCCACACAAAGACAGCATTTTTCATCCCCCCCCAAAAAATTGAGCTTTTCAAAATTCGTCTCTCCGGTTCTGAAAGCGCTGCCTGCATGTTTTAGTCAGGGCAGTGAAAACGGAGCGTTTTGGAAAAAACAACAAAGCGAAAGAAAGAGAATGCCCCCGACAAAAGACAGATAGAGACAACCGAGGAAGAAATCAAGATCAAGAGAGCGAAGGACAGAAAGTGAAAGCCAGAGGAGAAAAAAAAAAAAAGACTGAGAAAGAAAGAGAGAGAGAAGTGCTTGGGTCTGCCTGGGCCGAGTGACGGACCGGGCTCCAGCCCATCTGCCGCAATCACAATCAGTCTCAGCTGAATGGCTGTGACAAACTGCAGCCTGGAGCCCGCAGCCTCAACCAGGCAGGACGCCTGCGAGGACTGAGGGAGATGAGAAGGGGGGAGGAAGAGGCAGAAGAGAGGAAGGAGGGGGGACACTCTCTATTGTCTGCTCCCCAATAGGACCAGTGCGAGAGGGGGCGGGCACCGGAGGGGTGAAAGGGGGAATTAAAAGGGTCCCGGTGACAGGAGCGCTCAGTTAAAGAGGGGAAAGAAAGGAACGGGCCTGACTTAGAGCTGAGGCCATCGCTGCCACTTTGCCCCGCATTCACTGTCACTAATGTGCTAAATGAACAATGACACTAACCATGTGAGAAAATTAGTTTGCAGGAGGATGGAGGAGCCTGGAGAGGGACGGGGACGGCTGGATAACTTCAAGATGAGGAAAGGTGGAGTGAGATGAGAGATAAACATGTGGTGATGAGTTGGCCCCCTTCGAGATTCACAGGAAGATTGTTTCATGCTGGGAATTCTGGCATCACCCGACGAGCGATCATAAAAAATTGACATGTCCCGTCACGTTCCCTTTATCAGATGTCTTGTAAAGCTGGCTGCCACATTCTCATTTGTCATCATAAAACTCACAGAGAGATTCATGATGCCTCATGATTTGCGCATATGACCGAAATGTCATGCGGAGGGGTAATTCTGTTTATCATAAGCGCAGCTGTCTCGCAAGCAAATCTGAATATAGAGCAAGCGTGATTTGATTCTAAGAGCAGGTGGTCACCAATTAGACACCATTGTTCCGTTCGGGTAAAAAAAAAGACAAATGGACGGCTGAGTCAGCACTAACACATACATATGCGGCGTAATCAAGAAATATTGAAGGCGGTGTTCCATTCTAATTTGATTTGAGCGGCCGGCGGCGAATCGTTGAGCGATGGTTCTCCTCTGCAGGGCGACAAATAGACATCAGAGTCTGTCGGTGCCCTGATGTCCCAGAACACCCCTGTTTCCTTTAATCAGGAAACATGTAATGCTTAGTTTCATTTTCTACTAGTTTAACTGGGAGTGTTGGGATGTGTGCGTGTTTATATGTTACCGCGATTGTATTCGCCATCTGTGAATGCATCGTGTGTGTGTGTGTGCAAGGGTTTACAACCGGAACAGTGCAAGTAATATATGGGTTTGTCCATTTATGTGACGATAAAAGTGTGAACATCACTGTGTGTGTGTGCGTATTTGTGGTTGTTGTGTATGTATATACAATATGTGCATGTTACTATACAGCATAAAGGTGTTTACAACCATAGTTAAGTGATTGCATTGTATGTGAGTGTGTGTGTGATTGTGTCTCTGTATTTGTAATATTCATGCATGTACGAGCGTGTGCGTGCGCGTGTGTGTGTAAGTGTGTGTCGGGTCCTTGTGCTGAGTGATCTGCTGAGCTCATTAAGGCGCTGCTTATTGCTCTGCCAGGGGTGTCAGTGACAGATTCCACTGTTTGGAAACACTTGGCCGCCCACACAGCCAGCCTGGCTCCACCACTGTCACACACACACACACGTGCACACACACACACACACACAGGGGCTAGGTTAGCATTCCACAGGGAGGAGGGGGGAGGTGAGGGAGGGGGGGTGCACAGGGAAGGAGACAGGACGGTGCTGGGACAGTGGCTGGAGGGACGGCGGGTCGATATGGATTTGTAATGTGGTGCAGGGTGGTCTGGGAGAAAGGGATGCTGGTGGTTGTGGCTGTATGGTGTATGTTTGCGCACATGCGAGTGCGCACAAGCACCTTTGAACTGCAGTGTACAGTGGCCTGGATTAAAAGATGCAAGTGGTTGTGGCAGTAAGTGTGCAGTGGTGGGAGAAGTAATTAAATCCTTTACTGAAGTGTGAGTTTTTTGTGACCTTATTTGATTTTTGAGACAATAAAATTGAACTTCTGAACTAGTACATACTGATTTTCTCAGCAAATACTTAAGTTTAATGTAAGGTTGTGTTGGTACCACTGCAGGGTTGTCTGGAAAAAAGAAAGTTTAACTTGTACATTTGCTGCAACAAAATAACATCCAGTCACACCTCGGATTGGCTGATCAAATATGGATAAGTCTGCATTCCAGGTCGAAAGTTTACCTCACAATCAATGAGATAATTGAGCAAATGACTTCCGGTGTGAACATTTTCCAGAAAGTACTTTGTTTTGTTGTCAGGTAGGTCTTCAAGGTCAACGCTGTGTTAAACAAACTGGACTGAACTGGGTCGTGTTTCATCACAGCGCTATATTTGGTCTAAAGACGGTCTAAAAGTACTAATTCTTTAATTCTGGTGTTAAATTATTGATGCATTAACACGTGGGGGGAATGTTAATGTTGCAGCTGGTCCAGTTGGAAGTAAATTTAACAACTTTATCCATATGTTGGATAGTAGCAAAGTATCACATATAAGAGTTTATGATGCTTTCAATGTAAAATCTTTAAATACTCAAGTACCTCAAAACTGCCCTCGAGTAAGAGTAAATGTACTCAGTTACTCTGTGTGTAGTTATGTGTGAACATCCTGCTCAGGGCTCCGGCCATCAGCCACACTTTCCCTCCATGACATTAATCCCCTGCAGCTTGATCACAGATGAGTGACCAGAAGCGGCCGGAGGAGGCCAGCATGCGTCCCTTGAGCTCATTACCCGACCGCTCCATCCCGCCGCCGTCTAGGTGTGTGTTCCAGGGGCAGACATTAATCACACAGGAGTAGAAGAAGCAAAACGTTGTTTCCTTCCCGTCTGTCCTGCGCTCTAAAGGCGATTAGTGTGTATGCGGTGTTTAAGCTTAGACATGCTCCTGAGAACAGCTATTTAATGTCTGATACAACTCAGGAAAAGTAAGGGGTGTAAAATCATTTGGAAACACATCAGAGGTACTACTGGTGGTTACAATCCAGCGAGGAGATATTTAGCTGTCAACATGGCTAGACTCTTTTTCGGGAAGGGGAGGTGTGGGGGGGGGGGGGGTGTGAGGGTGATTTCTGCATCAAGACGAGCAAAGGAAATGCCAAGCTGTAGACAGGCAGCGTGTTTGTTTACCCAACACAAGCCCGCTCAGGATCTACACCGCTCAAAGCGGCAAACGCCCAGACAGATGCAAATCACATGATGGGTCACGCTGAAAGAGCCCCCTCCAGAGACTCTGTGTGTGTGTGTGTGTGTGTATATGTGTGTCATTTAACTTCTGTGTGGCAAGATGAAGTGTGTAATACAATGAAAGCGATAATGCACCTCCGTCATGTTTCATTAAGCAGGGGGGGGATGGGGGCGGGACGATACGCGGGACGGTGGGTCCAGCGAGACATCATCAGCGGGCGAGATTCGTGGAACTCAGGAAATGCTTAAAGTCATTAAGACTGGAATAAGCAAGATTAACACTGATGGAGTTAATCTTTAATTATTCTTAAGTAAATCTTTAAAAATTACTTGAGCATTTCTTGTGTGATTACAGTAAACAAATGGGACTATTGTAGAGTGGCTAATTGCAGTGGTACCCTCTATTACACCAGTGGTAATGGAAGTGTTTGTCAAAATTAAGGCCACATTTTCACAATCACAAAACCCCAGACAAAACAGTGCATTCCCTTTGTGCCATAAAGCGACCAAACGGACTTTCCCTTCCCCCCTTATGTAAAATTATGGTGTACAGACCAAAAGTGGCTAACTTTTTGCTTACTTTTTCTGTCTCAGATTTGATGCGGTAGTAGTATATTCATATTTAAATGCAAATAATTTAACAAGGAACTTCTAAAATGTTCCTAATTTGTGTCGTAAAGCGTCCAAACTGATCATCCCGAAAATCAGAAGTGGCAGTAGAGATTAATAGACGTGTTTATGATAATAATATCATCTCAAAAATAATGTGGTGATACTTAACTGATGTTGACATGCAATACCTTTAACGAGACAGTCTAAAAATCTTCCTGTTTTGTGCCATAAAGCAACAAAGCACTTTTTTTTTTACCACAACTCAGATCTGAAGAAAGAACTAGTACAGACAGAAAAGTTGAAGTTGACACAACACTTGTGGTGTCTCAAATCTGTGTGGTAATAGTTTATTTATACCTAAATGCAACATTTTTAATTATGCAGTCGGCAAATTCCCCTATTTTGCGCCATAAAGCAACCAAGTAGAATTCCCCTAAAATCAGTCTTTGTTGTACACAATGTAAAATGTTGTATACAGCCAAAACAATACAATATTTTCATGACGTAGAAATGTTAACAGTCTGTTTTTACTTTGGTGTGTTTCAAAGTCAATGGCCTGTGTATCGACCACCTGCATCAAAGTTAGGATTTTCTTTTTCAATACCTATGAGTCTCAAAATGTGTTAGGTTATATCACTCTAGTGGTTGTTTTATTTACTTAAAGAAACGTCAGATTTTACAAACCATCACTACATCCACAGTCTCGTATGACAAACCCGCTTAGTACTGCGGTGTTGTAAATTTCACAAATTTTCACCCTTTCCTGTTTCTTCATAGAGTTCGGAGGATGTTTTCCAAAGAGCCCTGAGCTGGAGGTAAATAGCGTAGATGCAACCACTGTGACTTCCACCAGCCAAAACCACACGGGATCTATCAACAATCCAACCGCACAGGATCTATCAACAATAAAAAAAAAAAACCACACAGGATCTATCACTCTTCTTATCTTAAAGTGAGGATGTTTTCCAAAACGCTTTGCAGCACATGTGTTAGCCAAAATAACTGCACGCTTTCATGAGCACAAAAGGAGTCGAAGCACATTCTCCTGAAGCTGATCTTGATAATAAAAAAAAATCCTTTCATTGCACAATGAAGAAGAACTCAACTGAAGTTAATAGACCTGAATGTTGAGGTGAACTTTCATTTAATCAAAGGGTACGACTGACAATGCCAGGGGTGACTCAATCAGATAAGAAAATTTAAATATTCTGAACCCATGCATAATTATCCTGTAGTGCTTTTCTTACTGCACAAGACATGAAATTAGTGTCTGAGAACTCGCTTAGACAAACAACAGTGGTAATTAGCCATTATGCAAGACCCCACTGAAAAGGCTCAGCCCTTAAACACAACTAATTGCTTCTAGGAATGCAGATAATACCTCATTTAATCCAAATGCCAAGAATACATATCACAAGTCCTATAAAACACAGCATATCCATGTTGTGAAACCACTACATCTACGCTAGCAACAATAAAATTGTGTTTATTGCAGCATTTTATCTGCAAGGAAAGGATATATCCATTGTGCTATGTTTATTTTTTTTCTGAATAAGTGCGGTAGACAGCCAGTTAGCGTCATACTTAACCTTGACTGCATCAGAAAGAGAAACATGTTGGTGAATGATATGCGGAGAGGGAGGCAGTGCAGGGTGGGGGGATGGGGGGGGGGCAGGTATACTGTAGCACTGCTGTGCATGGGAATGCAGCACTGTGACCAGCAATGAAACGACCTTGAGGGAGCATCGGTAAAAGGCTTCATTAACCCGTTCGATTAACCTCTTCCTCTCGTAAGCTCCATAAAACTGATGCATGTATTTAGCCAGGCTTGGACTTTCCACATGAATCAGAGCTGGAGCGTTTGGCATTTACAGGACTGGTGAGACAAGTGTGTCCCCACGGCCAGACAAGAGTTAGTGAATTCTCACGTAGATAAACTAGCGAGTGTTGACTTGTTCCACGGCACCGGTGACGTCACTCCCTTAACTAATTGTTTCAGGGAGTTATACTTATACTTATAGTAAAGATTCTACTGCACATTAACAACTAAACGACATGTTGCGCAGCCTTTTCGCTACAGATAGAGCACATTAAAAGAAATTAATTACATCTTGTTTCCGCTTCAGATTGGTCATGGCGCGTGCCACTAAAATCAAGCATGTTTTTATTCAAATCACAAAGAAATCATGAGGAAAATACCCGCTGATTTCAAAAGGTTTATACTCTAAATTCCAGCAGTGCCTGAAGGTTCTGATGAAGGTTTCACGGATTGATTTATTTACCCACTGAAGGCTCTTTGAGATATTCTGTAGTCTGGGCTCCTGGGCTGTAAAGTGACCTCTAATGGATGGATTAGGCTAAGTCATTCACTTCAGAGGGCACACAAATATACTTTGGGAGTGTATTAGATCTCTTTGGAGCTTAGCATGATCAAATCATTGCATTAGACCGGTCAACTTATCCAATTAAAGTTGTAAAATGCACGGCTCTCGCCCAAGCGAGACGGCAGATCCTTGGGGCGCTGCAGGGTTTGCGGGAGGTTGAACCCTATCCACCTCCTCATCGACAGAACAGGCCTCACCACATACTTCAGCTGAGGATTACAGCCTTTCATCTTGCTCAGACTGCCAGCAGCACACAGGCGTCTTTGAGGCCAGATATGCCTTGTAGTAACATCAGCAAGGCACAGATTCGTAAAGCGGTTTCCCAGCTTCGTGCTCCTGTGGTCTTTTTCTCTCATGTGTATACAGTCACACGTTTTTTTTTTTTGGTTTTTTTTTCTGCCTCACTTAGCCTCGCCGTCCTCACAGAAGTGCAAGGACATTTTCTTCCATTAGTGTCCCCTGCTGTAATTCAAAAAAATTAAGGAACACTCAAAAGTCTCTGAAAGTGCTTTGTGAGTCATTTTTGAAGTCTTTAACTTCACTGGAAATAAATGTTGCCATTTGTACTGACAAAAGGGATCAGTGGCTGAAAAACTCTGTAATCTTAACAGCTTAAACAATTAAACTAATCCAAATGACAGTAATGGATTTACACTGATGAAGGACAGGCATCTAAAAATAAAACTACGCTTTATAAACCAATAAATTCAGTCTTTTAACATAGTTGCTCTCCAAAATGACAATCCAAAAACCTCAAAACCATCCTCATCTGGTCAGGCAAGGACAAATAGGCAGAAATGTGGAGCAGTTACAGGACAAAACTGATCAATTTCTACCCACAGGCAAATTCACTTACACAAAGAAAGTCCTATTACCTATAATCCCTCTGCTAAGCACACATCTGATCTGACCTCCACTCTCTATCTCTACCGTCTTCGAAGCGCCGTTGCTCTATGAACATGACAAATAGCTTATTGATCAGCAGATGTCGTCGCTAACGTCCCTTCGGCTTGGGCTGCAGCTGCAGCGGCGTGCTCCACGCAACCTGTCCTAAGTTGTATGGATCTCCAGCTGAGTCCCCTGCCTCCCCCCCCTCCTCCTCCTCCTCCACACCTCCCCACCTCCCAGTCGCTCTGAGCGGGGGCCCCCCTGCCTGCCGGCCACCCTCCTCCTCATTCCTTGTCCCTCCCTGTCCTCTAAGGTGTTGAAGGGGTCACAGACAAACACCATCTGCTCCAGCAGGCAGAAAGTGGCAGGTGAGGCCAGCTCCTGGACATGTGACCCCGATACTGGCCAGCTATGGCACGCTTGACCCACTAAAAAACAAGGTCAAAAGAAGATTCAGAGAAAAACAAACACCAGCTCAGCACAGTGACAAATCAAGAGTGTGGAAAATGGATGGGGAGTGGGAAAAAAAAAAAAATCTAATCTACATTGTTTTAATCCACAGGGAAGATTACACAGTCACGGTGCCTTGACACAGCAGCTTGTCAGAAAGAGGTCATGCAAACTCACTCCCCGCCCGTCATGCTTTTTAGCGCTGCAGAGCATCCATATGTCCCTCCCACACATGTCTGTCACTCAGCAAGGAGAAATCTTTAATAAACCTTTCCTTCTAACATACAACTGTGTGCTTACCAGCATTTCTAGGCCACCTCTAATGATATTGTAGGCTTTTAAAACGACATTTGATGTTTTTTAATGAGAGCGAACTGGAAACAAAATGATGAATAAGTGGAAACCCCGGGTCAGCGTCCGACTGTACGTTGCATCTGATGTTGCCTAATTTGGATTTGCTCCATCTGATGTTGACACTGTGCCGTGGAGCTTTTGTTTCTGTCTGTCAAGGACGTGGTCACATTGAATAGAGGGAGCAGGGAAGCCCGGCCAGCATCCCACTGGGGTTTTGTGCTCCATCGAGCAATGATGCTGCGACTGATTTCGAGAGACGGTGTTTGTGAGTGTGTACGCGCTGGGCTACAGGACGTTGAGGATACACAGCAGATGCTTTTGACGTACAATCAAAAACAAGCTGAAAATTAGATTCATATCATTAAAAATCTATCAAACACTCACCACCTGTAGGTTTGAAAGGTGCGCACAGCTGCCATCCTCCACAAAAAAACTGGCGACAACATAATATTGTATGTTTATTTGACACAACAAAAGGACATTTTGATAAAACTACATCCTCCATGACGGAAAAACATAGTCTGGTTTAAAAAGAAGTCATAATTGTCCAATCTGTGTACTTCGCCGGTGTGAAACTACCCTATAATATGGTACAATGAGGGACATGAATGCATTGGGTCACTGGGTCATGAAGTAGGGATGCAGGGAACTAGAGGAATGTAAGGGCTTCTCTTTCTCCTCTTGACGGATTGATGGGCCCCATATTCTGAGGGGTGGAGGGACACATCCACTGTGTTGTGAGATGCTGCCTAATAAGGGGAAGGAGGCGTTTTTTGGGGTTTTTTTTGTAACTTGCGCTGTGTTTTAGCTGAACAAAAGCCTTTGTGAAGTCATTTATCACTGTCGCCACTCTGAATCAAACAACACTGGAAAAGAAATGAGTGCAAATCCTGTCTGGTGGTATGTTGTTTCTAAAAACTGTGTGCTTCAAAGACATGAGGGATTTTTCAAAGCGCAGGCTGTATATGCGCCGGTTTGTTTACAACGTCTAGATTGTGGCATCTCGGCTGTGCAAAAGCTCTTTTAGTTGTATTCGTCACTGTATCCTCTGGAAGACAGAAAGAAGGACCGGCGCTCAATGGTGACTGATATTGTCTTCGTTATTATCACTTGCCCTCAGCCAAACTTTAAACCACAAACCCATCAGCATGTGATGAAGTCTTATCTGATCCTCAATTGAAAAGGATCCACTTCAAATGGCAAATCCTACTTTAAGTTCAAAACATGTTTACACCATACAACTTGTCCATTGAATTAAATCCAGCTTCAGGACACAAATGGTATCCAGAAAATGAGACGATGGTAAGAAGTACAGTGCTGATTGTGGTTCAGACAGCCACTCCAATTCTTTGGAGTCAGTACAAGTTCACGGCTTTGAAACTAGTTGGATCAGTCCCTACAAAGACATTTTGGTCGTCCTAAGTGGCTATCAGGTCACTCCGGGTGTCACCGAAGATGACTCCCCTGTCTTATAAAGAGGGGTGGGAATGACTTAGACGGGAGGGTCATTCCTTTACACATCACTTCCTTTATTAAGGGGCTACCCTGGCCTAGTAAAGGGGATGGTCAGTGGTCATTCATCCCCCCTAGCCACCCACCCTGAGACCCCTATCCCCCTATGTCCAACCCCCAGCCCCTCTCTGCTCACTCAGGGGGAAAATTACTTTGAGTCGGGGGAATACAGCTCCATTGAGATGGAGAGAGGGTTGTACAAAGGAGGGTGAAGTTTAAAAAATTGTCTCTCTTTTCTATTGGGGGCGGTGCATCACTGGAAGGGCTAGGGCGATAGGAGCATGGAGGGGACAAGGTCATTAGATTGGCATCTCCATAAGCTCTTCATTCCCATTGTCTGGGCAAATCCACTCCAAAGGACCTCCATGAGAAATGCCCCCAGTCAACCCCACACTGGGCCCAGAATCTCCCCTTTTGTCTGCCACTTTTTAGTGTGCTTCCAACACAAAAAGCATTTCTCAAGAACAGCACACAAAGCTTGGCTCGGGTTCAAAACCAAACAACATTGTTCTGCTGCCTCTGATTGGGAATGGATTGCAGGCAGCTGCTGATATCCGTAGGCAATAAAACATCTGCCCAAATCTTACCTTCGGACATTGCGGCGCTCCTCCTCAAGCTGTTTGAGAAGCTCATCGATGCATTTGTTGGCGTCCATGTATTCCTGCCAAGAAAAGATGAGAAAAGCCAAAAGTAAGCAATGGGGTCTATATGCAAACACCCACTCTGAATATAGTTTAATTAGAAACACAGGCAGACTACAACCAAGGTCTTCATCCTAAACGTTATCATCTGAGCCAAATAATAACAACCATGAACATTCATTGATCAAATGTGTGCATGAGATGCTGTAAAATCATGACTGGACTGTGTATTTCCTCCGCTTTGTTTTCATAAACGTGTGAAGAACAGCGAACCAGAACTGCGTGCGTAACTCCAGAAGCACCTCTGGGTAACTTCTAACGGCTGGCCCAGAAGCAAGCCCAGCTGTGTAATGTCAGCTGGGAATAGCCCACACTCACAAAACGTGCGCTACTGAGTTACAGCACGGACGAAATGAGCTAAGGCTAAGAGCAGAATGGAAAAAACAGATGTCAGGATTTCTGGGCTATAGCATAATGATTTGCCTCTTAGTCGTCCGACTACATAAAGCACAGGGAGGGGAGGGGGGTTTGCAAATGTAAGAAATAGGCCACATAGGCACGGTACTTCAGCCATCTGGGTTTTCAGACATTTGAGGTCTACCTACAGTACATAACACAGCCAGTTGTAACTTGATGCTGTCAGATCAGTGTGGTGTAGGTCTAAGACTAATTAATTAGATGTTAGCTTGACAGCTCATGACGCATCTCCTGGGTAAACGGTTATCTCAGTGGGACAGATGCTCTCCATTGATTTCTAGACGCTCTGGTCATGTGCTCGCAAAGTGTAATTGAATAATGGGGATTCCCATGAAGAGGTCAGTAGGCCAGGAATCTCACTCTCTGAGAAAAAAAAAGTCATAATATCTGTGAGCCATTTAATGTTTAGCCCTCTGTTTTGACCATACTCATAAATATTCTTTGTGTTTACTGTTATCGCAGCTCCCTTATCCAGTTTTTGTTTCATATTGTTTGTCCCGGAGCATCTATTTTCATTTGCTGCTGTTGTTATCTGAGTTCACTAATTAGTCAGTGGCAAAAATAAAGCCCTTCTGTGAGACAGAAACTGATTCTTTTGAAATATAACTTTTGAAACCACATGAAATTGAAAAACAAACACTGGTGTCTGTATTTTTCTAACTTTTTTTCAGAACCCCTGTTGTGTGTGATGGAAAAAAAAAGGCGTATATGGAAGGGGATTGTTGGAATTGTAAGCTATAGCACAACAAGGCAAACTTCTGGGATAACACACTGTGAATGTACATGGGCTGGATAAAAATAAATGGAACATTTTTACATATAATGCAACCCAAAACAAGAACTGTAGAAACAACATCCTAAAAATATGAGATATTAAACCTCTCTGACACAGTCTCAACAAAAAATTGGTAAGTGTAGCTTTTCCTGTATTTGCCTATTTTTGTATCCACACCCTTTCATTTACTTGAGCCCAAGAACTTTTAATATTTTGTCTGGATTTTGGATTTTGACCTCCCTGTGACCCACCCTGTGGGTCCTGACCAGACTTTCAGAACTGCTGCTATCACTGCATGGGCTTTTTTAACCTGTGGCCTTGAGAGCAAAACTCGCAATAGGCCAGATGTTCAGAAGCAAAGGCTGCTGGTTTAAATACAGTAAGTGCAGTTGTTTTGTGTCCTCGCTTCTCCTTGGGGTGCCGCTCTCCCACTGCTGCCTCTAAAGCAATTACTAACTCACATCTGAGGCTGCCACTCGAATACACCCATCACCCACCAGCTTGCCCCAATGCCAGCAGAAAATGGCAAAGGCCCAGGCTTCCCACCGAGTCGCCAGCCAAGGGCACTCTGGGTGACCATTAGGCAAATACGGCCATCGCCAAAGCACAACAGATCAATGCTTAACAGCACGGGGCCACATTTTCCGATTTTTGTCACACTTTCCACTATATTCCCACAAAAAATTACAACAAAAATAGCATCAACCTCTAATCTTTTAAGCACATTTTTCATTATCATCATCATATCATATCATTGTCATTATCACATCATTAATTTTGGCCTAACCGGTCGGACAAATCTTTCATGTTTGGAAAGCAACCAATTACAGAGCCTAACAACAGTGCCCTGAAGCCATCTGGTAGCCTAAGAGTGCCACAGCACGCAGCCAGAATGCCACTCACACCAAAGCTGAAAGGCCATTAGCGCTCAGTTAAGTTCCCAAAGTTAAATTTACTGTTGGCTCTAACAGCAGTCAATCAATAGTGAAGAGCATGGCAAATGATCATATCCACATTGCTCTTTTGGATTTGTCCTTACTGAGTGGTTGGACAAGGGAGGGGGGGGGGGCTGGTAGCTGTGGCATGTGTTTTGTGTTAAAAAAATATCAGACACTGGTGTTCAGTAATAACAGCAAGGTCTCAAGAAGAAGCCAGTATTACTCCTTGAAGCCCTGCCATCTAATTAAATAAAATGTGTGACTTTTTCCTCAAGCAGACAAAAAAAAAATAACTGTCTGGGTTAAAACGTCTGTCTCCGAAAGACCATTAGCGACACAATCCCGTAATGATTGCTGCACAAAAGGGGACCTTCTTTGTGAAAGCCCCATGTCAGGGGAAATATTTACTGGCCACATCAAACGTGAAGTAAAGCTGCCTAAGTCTGTGTTGTCATCGCGTAGACCTCTCCTAATGACAGGCCACTGAAATAATCCTCAGCACACATGAAGGAATGCAGAGAATGCGGCATGCTTGTTGTCATGTGAAATGGGAGGGTATTTAAAGCGGAGATTTAAAGCATGACTCACATATGTAATGCCGCGTGTTATATCTTCGGCCAGGCATTATTTCTGACGGTTTTACGGCGTGAGTGAAAGCTGCACCGTTCCCACGAGGCCCAGGTACTCACGTGTAGACTGGGAAAAAAAAAAAACTGAATTTACTGACCTGAGACTTTATCTGAGGCATATTTCTCAGGATCAGTGCTCTCACAACCTGTAGTACAGCCAAACAATTCCTTACAGCGGTTAAAACGTCCTAAGAGTTGTAATCTTGTAAGAAGTGCGTTATCACCTACAAAAGGAAGGTGCACTAAATAATAATAAAAAAAGGCTTAAAAATCCTAATGCGCTCACGTCGAGAGCAAGAAGCCATGCACTTAAAGAGTAGACCTTATGGAGACTATGTGGTGAAGTCATTTGAATTAGGTGGCTTTTGATGGGCTGACATGTATTTTCTTATATATATAAAAGTGGGAAATATGCAATATTTTATTAAGATATTCAGCGTCTTTGAATGTCTTCATTTTCATGACGAAAGACAAAGATCTTGTATATTTGATTTCAAAGAATTGTCATTTCTCAGGGTGCAAAATTCTCTAAAATTGCTGCAAAATCTAATTGTGAAGTTATTCTTTATATTTATCTTTATGTTTATTTGTCCTGCAGTCCACCAGCAGATGTAAATGTCACTTTTTTACTCTGAAATTGTATGTAGAATATTGTAAGCCATGTTTAGGTGTTAGGTTTAAGGCAGGGTTACTCACGGTTCCTGTTCAACTGCATATATAACTGAACATTTCATAATATTTAATTAAAAGACAGTATTGGATACTATATTGATTTTTGCTGGTATGATGTGGGCAGGGGCTAAACTCGGGTTAACCTGATAAGTAATGTGTTTGCTGATGTTCCTGCTCTATGATTGCAGGTTCTCCGTAATGTTTATCCGGCCATGTTTACTCATGTGTGTGAGCACGTTTGATAAGGAGCAGCTACCGAGGGGAAGAGCCCCTCCTCCTTGAGCGTGGCTTGAGTCTCGTATCCAGTCCCCTTCAAACTGCTCGTATGCCTTTATGAAATTTTAAAATATGAGCGCCGTCCCCCACTGCTTTGGCACTGAGGAGCGGGGAGGGGAAATACAGAGAGAAAAAAAAAACAACACACTTCTGTGTGAAACCACACAAACATGCAAACAGTCAGACAGACATGCAGACAGACTAGCACACAAACCCCAATGCAATCTGTTTAAGATTAATCGTCCAGATTTTTCAGTAATAAAACATCAGATGTATTATTCATCCATATGAGCACGCTCTGCTCTTTCACACATTCTTGAAGATTAGTAGGGATGGAATCACATCCTAGACAAGCGTCTGGTATAGGCCTCTTTGAAGTTAACTGGAAAAAATAAATAAACCTTAAGCTAGATAAAACTCTGACCTAGTTGCCAGCGAGGTCAGGGTGCGTTCCTTGAAGTTGTTGCAGCAATGAGCTCCCTCCACCACCTTACTGTGTCTGCAGATCAGAGGCTCAGGCTGCAGTTACAGATAAGACACCTTGTAGAGGCCTGCAGCCCCTGTAGTGCGCTCTGGGAATGAGACCCAGCCAAAGACAAGGTCACAACCTCTTCCCTTTCTATCCCTGCAACCCCCCACTCTCCGCACCTACCCATCTCTGCTCACCACGAATTTTGTGCAAACTGATGACATGCCAGTGTGGCCTCTGGGACAGTAAAACCAACTGCAAACCCGGAGCTGCAGGTTTGACGGAAAGGAGAGCCTCCGCACGGGCTGCTGCGAGTCAAAGGTTATGCCAATAGAATGTAAGATTTCTTTCTGGGTGCATTTTTACGGCACACTTGAGAATGAATTATGACAGTGACTTCTCAAGGTGTGAGAGATGTATCACATCTGATATGGCTGTTAGTCTTGGATTCCTGCCAAAGATCTGACTGGGTATGCAGCCAAATAGT
Source organism: Thunnus maccoyii (assembly GCF_910596095.1). NCBI lineage: Eukaryota > Metazoa > Chordata > Actinopteri > Scombriformes > Scombridae > Thunnus > Thunnus maccoyii. The sequence goes on from NC_056556.1 coordinate 6,852,686, forward strand.
GCTGCCATTGAATACCGCAAAGTTTATGTGTGCACCGTTAGCAAAGATGTAAATATAGCAAATTTAATCAGCGTCAATGAAAACGTATTCCCGTGCGCCAATATAATTTATAATGACTGTGATCCTATCATAGTGACGTAATGAACGAATCAGTATGACTAATTGTCTCTGTGTGCAGATTTCTGCAAACCTGCCTCTACTTGTATTGAGTCTGTCCATATCAGCCAGCCTTAGTTAAATTCATTAGTCTTATCAGCATGTTTTGAGGCTCTGCGCTGATGATCCTTCACTGGGAGGTCGTTACTCACATCCCAATGACCTGGAGTCATAATATCAGCTGAGCCATCGGGCTCTCATATCCTCAGACCCTGATAATTCAGCTGATAGCCCAGTGCAAAGGGACAGCTACTCGTGTGATTTCTCATGTGACGAAAAGCTACTGAGATCTGTGTACTGTCAGCTCAGTCTGTAAGAGATGATTTGGTGTCAGGGACGAATGTGATCCGAAATTCTTTTCATCACGCTGAACTGAGGGACTGTTTCTTGCATTTGATGGATTCATAAAGGAAATTGTTGTCTCTCGAGATGACAGAATAAAGATTTAGATGTGGAATGGGCAGAGACACGGTCATGACCTCCAGTCTCTTTGGCTGTACTGCTCTTCTGACAGATCATCTCTCAAGCGAGTGTGTTTATAGAGGCTATCACAGGTCATGGTAACTACGCATTTCATAGTCTATCTATGCAGTATCTCAGCTTAGTATCCCTAGGAATTATGTCCATATCGGACAATTCCATGTTTCACTATTGGCGTCAAATACCAACATTTATTGCCAATGCAGAAAGGAGTAAAACCTTTATGTAGCAAAGCGAAAAGCAAAGGTGTGGAAGTCAAGGGAGTGAACGGTTGTGCAGCATGTCCAACTTTCGTGCAGGAGACAGGAGTATGCATCCCGTCACAGACCTGCAATTAAAGTTTATTTGCCATAACCTTTCATTAAATTTGATCGTACCAGAGTTGCCTTGCTCAGATAGAAGAAATACTGTTTTAAAACCATCAGGTTTTGCAGAATCGTCATCTGCGTCGTCTATGACCTTACCAATATTCATTTTTCAAATAAAAATCATCAAATCAAGCTCTTACTACCTTACAGTTAATGAACTGCCACTCAACAAATGATGCTGAACCAGAGCTGAGCACTATACTGCTTAATTGTACCCAAAACCTCAACGACTGTGATGCTGTGGAGGCTAACACAGTAGCCTTATTGAGCTGAGGACATTCGTGTAACAAATGCCTCCAGTGAGTAGGATATTCTTCATCTGTACCTGCCCCAAATGGAGGAGTGTCGGGGAATATGGATTACTTGAGATACAAAAGGGAGCCTGTTCATCATCTAGGGTGAGTTTCAGCAGTTTGGGTTATCTGATGTTCTTCCTCCAGCAGCACCTACGGCCGGGCCCAGCCCAAACATCAACACCTCGCCACCGTCAGGAATCCAAATCCCCGCAGATTATCTTTCCAAACATTAAGATACGTCCAACGTTCAAATAACCCCCCCCCCCCCACCCGTCTGTTTGGGCTCCTCCTCTGCTCTTTGGGGCTTGACAGAGTGGGCCATTCATGCCTGTTGGGAACAGTGGCAAAGCTGTTTCACGGCGCAAATCTCACAGGGGGAAAGTTGAAAAAGTAGCTGAGGAATGAAATACATCGGATCTGACATCGCTATTCGATCACTTCCACAGAGCTACCTGTGTGGAAGAGCGGGTGAAGGCATCACAGACCCATGCGAGTATGTGCATGCACGTGCACTTCTTGAGTTTGTGTGTTTTAACTGAATCTTTGAATAAAGACACGTCATGTTCTTTATTATCCCAAGCAGGCAAATTTGGGTGACAACAGTTTATATATCAAAATTAAAGTCCTGAAAGATTACACAATGGGCAGAAGAGTTGCTTATAAATTGGCCCTTAGTATATGTCCCAAAATATATACAGAAAAAAGTGAAAGTAAGTGTCCAATGGGTTGTGCATTGGCTGATGGTTGTGGCTAGTTTCGTTCATGGCAAATTGGCTAAAATAAGGACTGAGCAGAGTTTGGCAGAGCAGGGTTATATAAAATTGAATAGTCTTCCTCTCTAGATTTGACGTTTCTCTCAAAAGTCATCACTATCAAGACAGTTTGCAATTATTCGACAGTGCAAATTTATAATGTGGAAGTTCTCTGAAGTAGAATGCAGAAGCACTGTGCGAATTTAATTCAGCTGTGCGACTGAGTCGACCGATTACAACGATCCCACTGAAATTAATCGCGTATTGTTGTTACTTACATGCACTTTATGCTTTTTCCTTTTTGGTATTCTGTTTATTTTGTCATTCTGTCCAGTGTGCTTTGTTGAGATGTGTGTTCTCTGATGCGTGTACTTTTAAATTGGCCCACTGAATAAGGCTGTTTGAATTGAATGGAATGAATGTGACCTAGCCAAAGGCTGGACTGGATTTAGGAACCACCAGGTTTGTAAGCAAATATTCTTTTACTTTCTCATACAAACAGTTATTTATTTTTCCATTTTTGATATCCAGTCCTCTCTCTGTTTCCTTTGTCTCCGTTATCTCTTCCTTTACTGTTTTGTTTTCAGTCTCTGTTTTAAATGTGCAAAAACACACATCAGGGAGGAGCAGTAGAGGAATGCTGCTTTTAGAAATGAAAACAAATATACAGTGTGTCCATGCTGGTACCAATGTTTCCAGACAGGATGGGAATCTAGGAAACAGGGACGCACAGGGGGTAGAAGTCTGCGGTGCGCCTGTGCCCAGATTTTACAAGCCTGGGGGTTGCTGGGTTTTATTATCATCTGGGGGCCAATATTCAGCCAGGTGTACTTGGAGCGGGAGGGAGAGTGGTGATGACAGAAATGAAAAGGAAACCTGGACCTGGCAACCCAGAGGAGCACAGGGGAAAAAAGGGAGGCTGCCATATAGGAGAGAACGAACGCCAGCGAGAGACAGAAAGGATCAGAGAGGTTAGAGTAGACAAGAGCATTAGAGACGGGGGAAGGACATCAAAACTATAAAGAGACACTACATTAAAAAACAGGAAGAAAGAGAGCCAAAGTAGGCTGTAGGTGTTAACATTTTTATATTGTGATTTTGACTTATTACATATTATTACATTTATGTGAATCATACACATGTTCTCTGTTTAACCGGCAGCTTACAAGGCTTAAAAAATGGAAGAAAAAAAAAAAGATCCGCTATGAAGCAAAATAAATACAGTGATGATGATTTTGTGTCAAAGAAGAAGATAAATTTGCCTGATGTATTTTTGTTCTAGAAGGAAAGGGAAAGTTTTCTCCCTTATTTATTTCCATTTCCAATGAGCCCAATAACTTCTGTTTATGATTATTCTGTTTCATCCAGAGAAATTATTTTTCATTCTAACTAGTACAGTTTCTACTGTAAGAGGTCTGAACAAAGACCTTATTGCTTCCAGAAACACACACTGCTTCTGCATTGAACCTCTTTCCCTTTCCGATTTGTCAATACAAAAGTCAAATCATCTAATACTTCCTCTCCCAAATATTGGTTTCCCCATCCACCACCAAACCTGACACAGTGCAACAGCCCTACTGTCCAATCAAGAACCCTGCAGAACCCATCTCCCTTTTACAGCTTAACATAGTAGCCTATATGCGGGACAGTATTCATAGTTTAAGTATGGTAGAATTAAATAACAGCAGCCATTATTACTTTGAAACGAGACAAAGAGCACGAGAAAATGAGAGCGACTCTTTGTAAAGTGACAGGGGAAAGGTTCAGATCAGAGCGCAGTGCTGATGCTAAACAGATGTTGGTTGGTTCACAGGGGGAAGTTGGGCTTCTGTTTATGCAGGCTTTGACAGACAGGCGCCACACCTAACCGCGCCACGCTGTAGCTGAAGCGTTTGCAAGAGCGCGGAGGGTTGATCAAGTAGCAGCGACAGTGTTCCTTCACGGGAAATTAGGCACATTATAGATTGAGCAGAAGCCCTCGAGAGGATCCATTCAGCATTATCTGCATTTTACAGCTCACCTCTCCAGCGTTTCTCGCCTCCTCTCATTACAGTTTGACTGTATGCTTTGTGTCATCATGCTGACAAGTGCTTACTTTACACTCTGTCAAGGAGTAGACTCAAAGACTAGTAGCTCAGTGTTTTTGGGCTTGTAAACGGTGCTGATAGTTACCCAGAATTACAGCTTAAACGGTAAAACGTAGCTCCCAATCTTATTTTTATGACCCTAACTGATGACATCGAGTGAAATCCAAAGAAAGAAAAAAACATTACAGAGTCTGCAAAGTTCAGCTGAGAGGACAGGACAGCATAACATCCCAGGTAACAAATCAAACCCCACAAATACAACAAAGTCTCTTCAGCAACAATCTCATGACCTCCAAGCGTGTGTTTTTGCAGAGATATTTCTTGCCCGGGACGCTTTGTCAGATTCCTTGACATTTCACGTGCATTAGCTTCAGGCCTCAGGTTTATCACAGCTCTCCTCTGTTTAATCCACAAGCTGATTTATTGACGAGGCCTGTCTGCGCGCCGAGTCGGCTGACCCAGGTGCCGGGCAGATGTCGAGGCAAGCGGGCAGGCAAAGCGTTGCATTCCTGCTAGAGAAAGCATTAATGTCAGCTTCTGATTTTCTTCTTTCTCCGTCTTCCTGCCTCAGGATGGGGAACGGAGATTGCCCCTGCAGGCATGCAAGCAACCATAACCGGAGAAATGGTAATGTGACAAGAGGTTTGTTTGCGCTCCTGTCATCCCCAAACCCACCTGTGTCACTCATGCTTATCAGATCCACATTTCCTATCTCACCTGACAGTGATGGAGAGCGGATCAAGATACAGTGGGGAGATTTCTTTTTTAAAAATGGGGGGAGGGAAGGTGTAGATATAGGAATAATAATGAGAAATGTGAAAAGAGATGGGTTGTGGTGACTTTTGACCTCTACTGCAGGACCGAGTGCAATGATAATTCCCGTGGTCATGAATTATTTCTTTGGCGATGCAAGGGGGGGGTTGATCACCGTGTTTTTGCTCAGCGCATCATTCCAGACAGACTGCGGGGGTGGCAGAAGCCTCAGGGTTAAAAAAACAGGCTTGTGACCAAAAGGTTGCCTGTTTGAATCTGAGGGATAACTACAAAATATTTGCATGGGGGAGGTGAATGAGTAATGCACACACTTCCCTAAACAGATAAGTGCCCCTAACCAGCAAAGTGAACCAATGGAGGTTCCCAATAGCCAACTATACAAGGCTGCAGTTGTCCAGGCGTGGGTGGTGTAAATCATGGTAACCCCCACCCCCCAGGCTTTGCTGTAAATAAGAATGCCCTCAATGAACTTCCTTGTTAAATAATAAATTTAAGACAATAGCCTTCTTTGGTAAATGTTCAGCTTATCTGTTGTTCTGAATCTCTGGAACTTAATTCTTAAAGGGTTGATCAATCTCTATAAACAGATATCTGCATATGAATGCAGGCAACGGGACAAGATTTTGGTACTGGAAGCGTTCTGGTTTCCGTTTGTGGTCCGTTTGTAGTCTGAGTAGTATTGACTAATCACGTTTGAGTGGGTTTTGGTTGCATGTCTGTGTGGAGATCAAAACAGGTGGAACGCATTGGCTGAAATGCAATCTCTGAACCCACCGGCTCTCGTCTGACGACAATTTAGCTTTTATTAGGTTTTTTAAAAAATGTATCTGCATTCATATGCATATCTCTGTTTATAGGGATTACACGAAATGTCGTCTGGGCTGTCTCAAGTTGCTAATCGGAGTGTAAACCATGACCAGCGCACGGAAGAGGAAGTCTCGGCCTGGATAACCGTTATCCATTATCCGGATATCCACTGGCTACACCGGAAGCCCTGATTACAAGGTGACATATTTTCACATTTACCTTTAGTGTTATCTAGCCATGCAGATAGTTTTTTCATTTGTTTTTATGTTTCATGTGCCCAGGTTTTGAGATATCTGTCTCAATTCCACAGTTTTAGTTGCTGGGTACTTCACTTTGTTCACCAGCTAGTGGCCAGTTGTGTCTGTCTGCCATTTGGTGCTAGCTAGGTAGCGTACAGTGGGTTTATCAGAGCTGTTATAGCTGGAAACAGGGTTGATGAGAACAGGAAAAGAAACTAAAAGCTCTAAAGCTTTGTTGGAGCTGAGTGATAATTCTGCGTGGGTTTGTCACTACAAGCAACACCTTTCACATTACAGATTGTAACTTGATTCATTTTTAATATAAAATATTGACAAGTGCAGCTTTAAGGTTAAAACTAAATCAAAGCATTATATCCAGAGAAAATCAAGGTACCTTGCTCCACAAGGTGTTAAGTCAAGTCAAGTGCTTTTTATATTTAATTTTCAATAGATCAGCACTGTATGAGATTGTCTAGAAACCACACAGGAAACATTTTTGTTCTTATATTTCAGTTTCAATGTCAGGGCAATGTTTTTGGCTTGAAGAGATCATCTACACTGTACTTTGGCTGCATCCATTTCATGGGTTAATGGGAACAAAGACCTCTCAGTGCAGCAGCTCACCACACTCCGTCAAGTGATCTACAAGAGGAATGAGAGTCCAATAATTCAGCAGCATAAAATATTTAAATCAACCATCATCGACTTTTGAAAGGCATTATTGCAGCCTATATCGTGGGGCTTTTTACAGTCAGAGCTCATCCAGGTTGGGAAGGAATTTCAATATGAATCTGGGGCCAACCACACACTATATTTACACAGTTAATGGCACTAAATCCTTGTTATCATCTCAAGTGGAGTCTTATTTTTAGCAGCCATATATGTTTTATTTCTTCCAGATGGGAGCCGGGGAAGAATTTGACATCAGTACTGTTTCTCATTAAGCCTCTCAGACGGGGTGACATCAGTGGACTTCAATACTCTGTTGTATCGGGATTGAAACACATTGGATTGCTCTGTCAGGAGAACTTTTTGAGGCCCCCCAAAACTATGAAGTGTCAAAGGTCAATCTGATAAATAAATTAAATTTTCATCATTATCATAACTGACCCTCTTAACAGGAACCTGATTTCTAATAGTATTTATTTGCTTTAAACTGTTGCTGTCTGGATTTCATATCCTGAGACATTTCAGCACTTGAACCCTTTGAGATATTTTAGGATCAGAATGTGATAGTTCCGCTACTGTGGGAAAATGTCGCAGTGCAAGGACCTGAATTTCCTTTGCTTAGGCCAGCTATTTGCTCTTACAATAACAACACTGTTCTATCATTATTATTTGTTTACTCAGCTAACCCTTTTTATCTGGGGCAACCCCCCCTTTTAGCGAATGCTCTCACATTCTCCGAACCCTCTGGAAGCCATTTCTCAACCAATAGGCTGATTGAAGTGAGGTAGAGGCTTCATTCTGAGGGGTTACAATAGCTCACCCATCAGATGCCCTCTACCCCTGAAAGCATTAACTTCAGCATGAGCTGTTTACCACGGCATTATACAGCACACACTAGAGCATTCTGCATTGTTCCCCTTGTAGGTCAGAAGTCGGACTGACCGCACTAGTTGTATTATTAATGGACGTGAACGCACAAGAAGAGATCCGCTCCATGGTGGGCTGTATAACATGTATGTTACATGTTGTGTAGGAATAACAGATATGTGGAAAACACACAAACTTGCTTTCTAATGTTTTATTTTACTATAATTACTCATTTAAATATGGATTATGATTTATTTAAGTCATTTATCAAAGGAAATGTGTCAGAAATTCACTGGTTTCAGCTTCTCAAATGTGAGGATTTGCTGCTTTTTCTTAGTTTTATATGCTTATGAATTCAACATCTTTGTGTTTTGGACTGTTGGTCTGACAAAACAAGAAATTTATAGATGTTACCTTGGGCTCTTGAAAGTTTTAGTGTGCATTTTCACAGTTTCCTGACATTTTATACAGTAAAACTTAACGAATTAAGTAGTCAACTAAAAATAAAAATATTTGACGGATTTAATCTGTGAAAAGACTTCTTAACTGCATCCCTAGCTGAATAAAAACTAATCAGTTATCAATGAGTAGCATCTATCTTTCACCGCGGCCTATGTGGAGCAAATTGTGACTTTCCGTATTGTTGTGCTGCAGGTCAGATATTGTTGCCTGTTCACACCGTTTGTGCAACGAGGCCTGAAAGGGACGCGCTCAGTCCGTGTGAATGGAAGCTTGATGAGAAAATGAAGAGCTTTCACCATCACCTCATTTTGGCATTTCTTGCACATAAGAGGTCCATTTACAGTGAAACGTATCCTGAGACCATTCGAATGCTTTCCAGGTTCCCAGTGTACACAGACCCCACGCTGGAGTCAAGCCATGCAAGCAGTAGGGGGAAGTGGGTCAGGGGAGAAAGGCTTAATAATGCACTAATTCAGCTGGTTCGACTTGAGACCCATAACCCCCCCCTCTCAATGCTCTGGCTCAGGCAGGAATGAGACAGAGGAAGGGTGGGGAAGACAGAAAATCCAACCAGGAAATGCCTCCTCAATAAAGCTTGTTTGTATCTGTATGAATTGGAGGGGCAGGGCGGGTTGCAAAATTCATCAAAGAGAAGAAATAGACTACTTTGTTGGGCTGTTAGCACATCTGACCCATTTCCTACGAAATGATGATGAGAATCCCAAAGAAATTACTGTAATAAAATAATCATAGGAATCTTGTTTGCTCTGCATAATTTGCTGCATGGAAATCTACTGGCTCCCCCAGCTGCTGTGCCAGATGGATGTTGGGTCACGGCTCAATAGCCCGCTAGCTGCCACGGGCTCTCACAATAGCCCCTCAGTGACCACCGTGACCACACACAAAGGCAAGTCGTTGACCACTGACACCGCAGACAATCAGCCCTGAGGGTCAAACGCTCCTGTGCAAGAGCATCCCCTCATTCAATCCCGTTCACCTGAGGCTCGGCCCGCCTCATAAAACCCCAATCACTGCTCTGATGTCTGGCCGCACAGAGAGGATCCCGGAAAATCATTGAGCACCACAAGCACATCACCATAAAGTTGAGTTATGGACCCATGAAAGGCATACAGATCATATTATCTCTTTAGAAAGTGACTGAGACTCAATAATGTGAATGGCTCCAGCTAGCCGGATGACTCACACAGACAAATGTTACTACATGCAGATGATATTGATTTTTTCTCATGGATCTTTGGTACAAATGTCTGTCTTTTAATGACAGAGAGCCAATGGTATAAGGCTAGCATCCAAATGACTTCATCTCAATCAATGACTGAACGCACTACAGCAAATGTACAATGAGTCATGTAAAGTTGTTTTGAATCTTACTTCACTTAAAAAAAAAAAAGATGAGATTCATTATTTTCCATTTTAAATTGTTGCAAAATTTCTCTTAAATGCGGTTTTTCCTTGGTTCAAAAGATCAACATTTGTTTCTAGAAATGAAGTTCATCTTCTTTGGAAGAAGGTGGAATTGCACCCTGTTGGCAGGATGAGTATAAAATCAAAGGGTTCATGATGGAGACTTTTTTGCAGCGTATAATTGGATCTCCTGAAATGGCCAATCTTCCAGCCACTGATTCTTTCTAATGGTGCACCATCAAACAGCTCCTGCATGAATTTCCTTCTAATCATAGTAATGGCTCTGCTTTGCACCTCATATTGATACTTGGCATTTGAGATAATGTGAGGACAGTGGCCGTGTTATGATGAGCACTATAAAGCCCTGGGATAACACAATAGGAAACCATGCAGGATTGCAAATTGCTTTAAAAATGAAGCAGGCTTGATTTCTGACCTGCAGGGTGATTGCAAAACTGGAGATGGCCTATGTTAGTGTGCAGGGAAAAGATCAACACGGTCTCCCTATCGGCCCTGACAGCACCCGACTCCTCAAATAGTGGGAGTGGCATGAAGGTCACTGCCTCCTGACTGTGAGGCTGCGGTGTAGCCGGCAGGCGGATGTGGTGAGCTGGACTCTACTCAACTCCCTCTTCCCTCTCGCCGACTTTTTTCGCAGAGCGGAGACAAGGCTAGCGTCAGCCGCAAACGCTTCTGACAGAGTGCATTAGCCACGTCAGAGAAAATCAGGTTCCCTGCAAACAACCCCTTATTATAATGCGACGCACTGCAGCAGTTTGAGGCAAGGCAGATCTCTCGGCTTTTGTTGCATCCGCTCTGGTGCTGTGTTTGCATATGAGCAAGTTCCAGCGCAGGATATTGTGGAGAAACATTTCAGGGAATGGCTCATACTATGAAAATAACCACCGGCCGTTTTCTTTAAAACATGTCAGACAGAATTAAAACCATTTTCTCACGATGAGCAACACAGACCGCAAAGGCTTCTGTTATCAGAGCTGAGAGCACGGAGGCAAGAAATAAACACCCACCTTCCAAAACACACTGAATATCTAATAGAGATACCTTACACACAGGCTCAAACACTTGTCAAAATAGGTTAATGTACCATAATTTGCATTAATTGGGTAAAATTGCACTCTGGGAGGTAATAGGAGCCCATCCTGATTCATGACACGGTAAACTTCCACATGAGGCTGCAAGCTTTCGCCTCAGGGCTCCCACCCTGTGACACATAACACAGCCGGGCAGGTGATCTTTTGTTTGGGTGGGAGACGATGATAAAACATGCACGCAGCGACTCCCAATGTATGTGAGAGAGCGATAGAGAACAGAGAGAAGTGATGAGAGTTTAAAACAAAGAGAAAAAAAGAAAAAAAAAAAGAAAGACAACTGTGCTGCAGGCCTTTTCCCCCCGGTGTATAGGCGATATACAGGAGCGCTATTGTGTTGTCTAGCTCTGCTGCTGGGAGTTGACAGGCCCTTTAATGCTGTAGAGCTGTCTGTCCTCAGAGGCTGTCATCAATGAAAAAGCGCATGGGACCAAGGGGAAGCTCGGTCAGGGCCGGGCCACTGCAGGGGACGCAACCAGCTGGAGCACCTGGTGTTCAGAGCATACACGGAGGAGCGCATGCACACAACTACGCACATGTGGGTTGACCACACGGAGGCTCACGTGATCCCAGACATGTATTTGCGTTTGTGTACACATGGCCAAGCGTGGATACTGTGTGCACGTGTCCACATGAATGCACACATGAAACGCAAGCTCTTTCTGGGAGATTATGTTGTAGCTTAAAGAATGTGCAATGTGCAAAAAAAAAGAATTTTCGATTTTAACAAACATGAGAGGATTCAAACTGAACTTTCTTTACAAAATCTGAGTTTTCAGCACTTAAACTCTACAAAAAAAAGTGGCCAAACCGGAGTTTTTTGTTCAGAATTGACTTATTTTGACAGTCAAGAAGAAAGAATTCACTTTACATAATGTAATGGCAGCTCGAGGAGGTTTCACTGAAGATTTATAGGTTGACAGCGCCTAATCTGCTCCGTCAGAAAAATTTGGAGCCACGGGCAACCATGTTTGGGCAATAACAAGAAAATAGGAGGTAACACAGGAGGTGTGTCTGTGTGTGTGTGTGTACGCCTGTGCAATGGTGTACAAACCCGTGACAACCGCAATCTGACAGCTTCTTGTAGATTTATTTGTAGTTGTTGGAAAAGTGATGAACGCTGAGCAAGAAGACGATCATTCACCTGCACGTCATTAAACTCACATCAAGCTGAACAATTATAATTAGAACCAGTCTTAGGTCAATACATCTGTCGGTGTCTGTCAGCAGTATTCGCAGCCAGTTTCCTGTAAGAGCTGCTTCTTTCTCATTAGCGGAAAACCAACATTCAACAAAACCGACACCTCGCTCTCTGCTGAGCCATGCTGCCCAGAAAACCCGTGTTGCGCACTCACCATGAGTAACAACATGACCTCAATATTTCGGAAGTGTGTTTTTGTGTCTGTTTTGGGTGGTAACGGTGGTGGTGGTGGTGGTGGTGGTGGTGGGAGGAGGATAATCTATGCAAAGCTCTGAAGCTGAAATTCAGCTGTTGAAAGCCAATAAGGCGGTATCAAAATGAGGGCAGAGTTAATTAATCATCTCGGCTTCCTTTTCACGGCCCTCCCGTGACTGTCCCGGGGGCTTGTGTGAGAGTAGTTTTTGTGTGTGTGCGTGTGTGTGTGTGTGTGTGTGTGTGTGTGACAGAGACGGAGAAAGCGAGGCAGGGGAGCAGGAGGGTGGTGCAGGTTGCAGCTGGGGGATATTAGCATAAAGTAATGTGAGCCAGCAGACTGCTGAGCTGCTGTACGCCCGGTTCAACCCTCTTAGGAAAAAACAGGAAACTACTGACACCTGCTTTATTCACTGACCACAGAAAAAAAAAAGAGGGAAGATAATTAAAAGACAGTAGAAACTATATTATTTGCTGATGTTGCACTGATTAAAAACAATTACAAAACTAGAAGAGTGCACTCAGTAGACAACTGAGCGTCCTCCTTGGTTCCAGTAAACAGGAGGATAAACCTCTTAATTTAAACGCTGTTATTTATTTATAACATTTTGTTGTAAGCCACCACACAAAATAAAAACCCCTCCCTACTTCCCTTTCCCCTACCAAACAAAGACGAGTTGAATCTCACTCAGTTGTCCCTCCCTGTTCCCTTTACAGTCAAGATGGTTGTGAAGATAACAAAAAAAACGGGGGATTTAATCATCTCGTATCGTGCTTAACTTTAGTGGATCATAACATATCGGGTATGGGATCAATTTACAGACGCGCCAGTTCGAGATGAGGCCAGATTTTTCTATAGATGTCAGTTTTTGAGCCATGACATGTGGCCTGCGATAGACTTATTTTTAGCGTAGCTGATTGCCAGAAATGCCTTTTTTTCTGCAGTTGTTGATCACTTGCAGCCCCTACCAGCGAGTCAAGAAGAGTGAGGAGTCAGCAGTCAATGGAGATATAAAACACTTTATAAAAGAGGATTTGTGAATCGCTATAAACATGAGAGGTCGTTGAACATGCAGTCATAAACGTGCATGAAAAATATTAGGCTGATGGGTCAAGTAGTATGCGAGATTAGCTAAAGACAGATACACAACCAAGCACATGACCTCCTCCAGCTTTACGCCTGCTGGAGATAATAACACTGTTTTGACATGAGATTGTGAACAGCGTGCACTATATTATAATCCTCATGTAATTATTGACCTCAGTTTACAAGGAGTCATTGCACTTTGTTGTTTTGTTTTAGCAGCAAATGCAATATATATGTGTGTGTGCAGACAGCCATCAATCACCAAGACTCTGGGGAAACCACTGCCAATAAAACTTCACAAAGAGAAAGAAAAATGTTTTTCCAAAGATTTTTTGTTTTGTTTTGTTTGTTTTTCCGAAATCTTCCCCGAGCTCTCGCCACCATCCATAATTAGTTTTAATGCTTTGCAGCTGCGTCAAGCTCATCTCTTTCCTTTGTGCCTTGTATGGTGGAGACAATACTGTCCATCAAAGATCCAGTGGGTTTTTTTACAGAACATAAAAGTTTTTTGAGTATATATAAGTTAGCCACTTTTCCAGTGTGAACAAAATACATACAGAACCTGACAGAAGTTTAAATTCTGTTAAATGTCAGTTAAAGCGAGATTTTGCAAGTTTATTTTCATTCCATATTGAAATGATTGTAAACCGGTGGTTGTCCTGAGATGCTTTATGATGACTAAAGCGGATGACTAAGATATCAAGAGACAAACGGTGGCTTTTGCATTCCCCTCTCTTTTTTTTTTGTTATTGCCACGGGCAGGTTCAGGAGGCTTTTATGTGGAAGCGCAGCCCTAACCGGCGGAGGATGATAGAGAAAGAACGCTCCTGTACTTCTAAGGTGGTTTGCAAACGCCAAACAACATGAAGGACAAAAAAAAAACAGTCTGCACTCACTTGTGGCCTCAGTGCACGTAAGGCTTTCATTCAATTCACAATAAAAAGCAATTTCGAGAGGAAAGAATCTCTTGTGGCCCTGACAAAGCTTTATTTTGATTGAGGCCTTGAGTGCAGGCTCGGTACGGACGTGCGACACGGAAATATGATGGACAACGCGGAACATCAGCTGCAATGCGAACGCTGCATTTTAGTGAAAATTAAAAGAAAAAAAAAGAGAAATCCAGTGATGTATTTTCGCTACATAGAAGTGTTTCAGGCTGGAAAAAGGCTCAGTGGATCTATGTGTGTGTGTGTGTGTATATGTGTGTGTGTGTGTGTGTGTGTGTGTGTGTGGAGGTTTGGGGTTGTTGGGGGGGATTTCTAAACGGAGCACAGGGAGCGATCTGGGCACGCGGAGGAGCGAGAGAGGGAAATAGGATGGAAAAATGCAATCATGCATCCCGGGCCTCTCCAGCTCCTCGTCGTGTGTCCCCCCCACCTCCCTCCCTTCCTCCCTCCCTCCCTCCTCCTTCTCCACGAGCCATTAGTCACTATCCAGCTCCTGTTAATGTAATTAGATAAAGGATATATGGAGTCTCGGAGCTCGGCGGAGACATTTGTCTGCATAATTGCGTCCATGGTGTGGCAGAGGGTAAGAACCCCTGGATTTCCACAAAACACCTCTGGCTCAATAATTCAGAAGAAGTAGAGGGAAGACTCTGGGACGCAAAAGCAAAAGAGGGACAGAGGGAGACACTTGAGAGTTGAGTGAAAAATGAGAGACAGAGAAGCCAGATTGAGACGAAAAAAGAAAAAATCCTTCCTGAAATAATCCATTTTCTTCTTCTTCTTTTTTTTAATCTCTTGAACAAAAAAAAAAATCACTTTTTCAACCTCAGTCAGAAGAGGGATTTAGAGTCCCACATCCCCTCTGCTACACCCTCCTCCAGCTTCACACAACAACAAAAAAATGATACTTTCAGATGTGTTGTCACACGGTTGAAATGCTGCTTTCTCCCCCCCAACATACACATAAACACACACACACACACAAACATCATGGCAACTTACTAATAAACTGTCAAATGTCACAATCCATCTCAACAACTCAGAGTAAATATGTACAGATGGGGGGGTGGGGGGGGAGGCAGGTCCCCTGATTCCAACCTTCTGGAGATGTATCGGAAATGTGAAACAAGCTCAATTCTGGCATGTAATTAGTGGTAGTCGCAGCTTGTCGGCTAGTGACCTACATATGGAGCACGGTCGTATACGCTCCGGATTGCACCGCACGCAGTCAGGATCTACATTCCCGTGCGCTTGACGGGCATGGACACACACGGTGACGGTCCCGAGAGCAAAACTGAAGCTGCGGATGACATGCAGAACAGTCAAGAACCTAAACATATTCAATTTACAAAGTAGAGAAGCAGCAAATCATCACATTTTAGAAGCTCAATCCTGTTAATGTTTGTTATTTTTGCTAAAACACTTACTAGAATTGTTGCAGATTGAGCACAACGTACATAAACACAGCAAATTTCTGTGCCTGCAGTCTATATATCATAATGTGACAGAATGACAGATGACACATGCAACAAAAAGGTTTATATACTGCGTGCACTCACCAAATAAAAACTTGCATGTACTTCACTTGCTTCCTGATGAAATTTAACCCCCCCTTACAATCGTAACCCCCCTGCCCTGCACCTCTAACCTAGGGCAATTCCTGTCTCCTGTCTGGGGGTGCAAGCGATGTTAGTTGGTTGTGGATTTGGGCGGACTGGAGGGCAGGATGTTAGCCTGATTATCACCCAGTCAGACCTACTTCCAGCTCCAGACAGCCTGCCTCCTGCCCCAGATACCTCCTCGAAGGATGGAGAGCTGGAAGGGATGGAGGGACCGGAGGGCAACATGCACTATGGACCGAGACTCACCGCCAGCAGCTCCAGCAGGGGAACGTTTCGGATCCTCCCGTAGACCGACACGGTGGCGTGGTCCCCGAACTGGCTCATCCTGCGTTCCGGTTCCCCCCTTCTTATCGCTCTCTCTCTCTCTCTGTTTCACGTCTGCTCTTCTTCCGCTTCGTTCCCCACTTCTGCCCTAGCTGCCTTGCTGGGTCTCAGCTGCTGCCTGCCACTGTGCGTATGCGTGTGTTTGCATTCTGCGGTGTGTGTGTGTGTGTGTGTGTGTGTGTGTGTTGGAACGATGATGCAGCAGGCAGTCGTGCAGCCTTGGCAGCGAAGTGCCTCGTCTGAATTCTCGTCTCTCCTCGGCAAGGCCACATCAGCTCTTGTCAATATTTAACCAGCAAGTCAAGTCGGATAAAATCACCTGGGCAAGACCAACTGTGGTTTGCTGCCCAGAAAGTGTGTTTGCGTGTGTTTTTATGTGTGTGAACCAGTGAATGGCTGGTATTTGTGCATGTCTGTGTGTGTGTGTTAAGACATAAAACATTAACACATGTCTAACTGACTCCTGGTTGGCTGTTTCTTCTCTCTCTGCGACTCTAGCTTCGGTCCAAAACTCACACTCGGTCACGATGTGGCTTCTGAACACTGGCCACTTCACTATTACCACCACTGGTGCCACTAGGGGACACCTAAGACAATGTAAAGAGGGAGCTTGGCAAGAAAAAGAGAGAGAAAGTGCGCGTGCGTTCATGCAGCTGACTGGCAGAGCGAGAGGAGTATCAAACAGCCAATGAAAGGACTCCTTGACATTCGCCTCAGGAGTGTTTTCTCCTGTCTCATCCACAGCGCAGCGCCTCAGTTCGACATCAAACACGCTGTGTGACTCGCAAGCTCTGGCAGGAAAACAGGGTATCTTAATCCAACCACTTTGTACTAGTCTATACACTTTACACCGGGAAGACACAAGAGTTGATTTGTCGGTGGCACGTAGCAGTTTCACATGATGAGCAAGCAAACAGGACAAAACTTTCACAAAATCTCCAGATGATGATACGTGATGATCAAAAGCACTGTAACAGCTACAAAATTGACCTTGTGGTGAGATTGTTTTCAAGAATGAAGTTCAAGAATGAACTTTGAACCTCAGATTGCAGGTTCCATTTCATTCACAGCACTCTGGTTAAGTGGGCTGTACAATAGATAATGACAGTTCTCTCTTTTCAGACTGGAAGATGTGGAAGCTGTTGTGGAAATATTGTCACGTTTCTCCCGAAACCGTCTACCAAAATTGGTTTTTTGAAGTTTATGAGGTTAGAAAAGTCTGTGCAGCTGCAAAATCACACTTGGTTTTTGCTCCAAAATGCCATGCTGTCATATATATTAAAGCACTCCATCATCTTAAAGTTTGCTGATTGGTCTGGTTCATATCTGACTGGATGAACTGATGTTTCCAAAACTGTACTCTTGTACAAAAAGCTGAACTTGCAAGTCTGGTTGTACCTACCTGTGACCAATACCAAAAATCTCTCTGCTAAGATGATCTCCAAACATGTTTTTCTCTACTTTAACATAGCAGCAGCACCTTGTCTATGAATATTGTGACACGACTTGAGCTCCACTGACCCATATAAGCTGCGTTTCCTCCCAGAGAGGATTGAGCTTGTGACCTGTAGCTATCATTGTGATTGATGGGAGTTGAGTGGCAGGTGGTGCTCCTGCTCAAACGGAGATTACGAACTCATCAGTCCGCAGCCGCCTGGGCAAGCCTCTCTGAGGAATTTATGACATCAGCGACAGTAGCTTCACATTCAGGTTGTGTAAAGCACACTCAGGTGTTTGCAGGTGTAAGAATCAACACCTTTGCGTCGCTTTACTGGAAGTGACTAATTGTTTTCCATCATAGAAGGTTCCACCTAATCTTGAGACCAACAAATGACTTTACTGAATAGTTGGATTGAAACTAACGCCACCAGTCATCTGTGCATCAAACCAGTGTAAACCATTATACAACGCAAGTCAGGCAGTTCATGGACAAACATAATGAACATGCTATTACTGAAATGAGCAACCATGTCTATATAATAAAGATTGAGATTTTACTAATGCATCCTTTAGCAATTTAGAGACGCTTCATTTGTCAGTGAGAAGGCGTCATGACACTAATAACCATATAATGATTTTGGTCTGGGATGGCCAGAAAATTGAATCTGGGGAAGAGTGACTGACTAGTTTGGTAATACATCCTTCGCCAATAAGTTCATTTGTCAAAGCTTCAATGAGATTAATGGTAAAATAATATAAAAACCCTAATAAATTAAGAGCAATTATTGTGCTTTGGAACGGCCGTAAGACTACACTGAGGCAGCAATTACAAAATAATTCACATCATTTATCAAGTTAGAAACTATTTGCAAATTACAAGGCACTGAAATTCCACAGTAGTTGCGTCAAGGTATGTAAGAATGTGCAAAAATAAAACCATTCCTAACCCCCAACCTTTTTAGTTTTAACCTCTAACCCTTTTAAAAACAAAGAGGTCACCAGGTGCGAGGAAGCATCACTCCTCTCTGTGAACACCTGGGAACTTACCTTGCGAGCCCGACCAGTATAGCCTCGACCGAGTGAGACATCCGCCCTGGAAGGCATCTATTTTGCCCCCATAACGAGTCTCACAGTGTCCTCGGGCAGCGCTCGCACACAGACGCAAGCTAATTTGCATGAAGAAATGCTCCCACGTCTCAACGCATGTAGGCACACGTCCACCGATTCATGCAAATGTTGGTACACAAACACACTCGGTCGTCATCAATCAACCCGATACAAAACAAACAAGTGAGGGCTTGAGCACTTACATGGAGCCATGTATCAAATGTTAGTTTTAAAGTGGTTTCTGTATGTATTTACTCAGTGGTCGGAGCTAATGCGGAAACATGTAAATATTTCCCCTCGGAATGGGCAGGAAGTGATTCTAGACTCATTATGGCAATTCCCAGACCATCAACTAACACAGTGTCCCACACAACTACTAAAGCTGGGGACAGACCTTAAGATTATTAAAGCCTAAAAAGCCTCGACAACCAACACATACGGACTGTTTTCACCAAAATTTAAATGCTGCAATTTCCGCAGAAAAGGCAAAGAAACTGCTAAAGCAAATTGCGCTAAAGCCCTACGTAGAACTGAGAAGAAATATGGAGTAGGAGTCATGTGATCAGCTTTAAATAGCCCAACAATAAAATGTGTGTCCCCTCTTTGGGAGACCTCTAAAGAATTTATAGAAAGACACCTAGATCAGTAATCCAAACAACGAGCCTGGTTCCCCCCACATTTTTAATTCTGCACCGAGCATGAAAGAGCTCTCTCAGATCCCGGCTGAGGGTTTGGCTTGGAGCCTGATGAGGAGGATGTGATCACAGGGCGGCCTCTGTGCCGAAGAATAGACAGGACACGCTTACCACCGCGCCACCGCACCCACCTTCTGCCTCTCACACCCACGCCCCGGTCTGCCAGGGAGGCCATAGAGGGGAGGCTGTCCCCACCCCAGCTGCAAGGTGAGGAGGTGCCCTTCCTTTTGCTGACAGATGCAGCCCCTCCTCAGCCTCCTCTTTCTGTCTTTCTCCCACCGTACACTGGGGTCTTAATCTGCGTGTCCAATCCTGTTAGCTACCCTCTGCCAGTTCTGCCTTGTTCAAACCCCCGAACCTGCGGTGCCAGCGTTGGATCCGAAGATGCTGCCTCATCTGCATATGATAAACAAACATCCCTAGAGATGGAGTTTCCATGCCAGGTGGACGAGGTTAACACCCTGGGATAAGCTCTACTGTCTACTGTGTGAATCATGTTTGAGTTTCTGTGCTGAGATAGGTTTCAGTTTCAACACAGGCTACCCAAAATATACTCTGTTGTCAGTTAATTACCAAAAGATATATCATCCTTTTGTTACATAAATGTTTATTATTGAATAAATATAGATGTTAATTTGTTAATCTGGAGTTAAAGGTTCATTCTTGACCTTGGAAACAGTTGTCATGGCGTTTTCTGAGCATTTTAAGGGAAACTCATCCATCTTTGCTTATTAAAATAATATTAAATAAACTGAATTTGGTAAATCTTATGAAAAAAACAACAACATAACTCTATGCATGTACTGCGGCTATCCATGCAGAGTGTTCAGTGCTACCAAAAACATTGGTTTCTCACTATGTCTACAAAGCAATGTGACATAAAAGAAATAACGACATGTGCCCAACCAAATGTATGATTGCTTCTCCATGTGAAATAGTTAACGTTGGTTAAAAAAACCCTCTTAAACAGCTCTTAAACAGCATGTTAGTGAGCCCAAAAGTTATATGCTTGTGCCTACCCAGAGTTTTCTTTTTGTGGTATTAAAAAAAAAATCAAGCTTTCACATAACTTCCTAAATATTGGATATTTACCCTCAAAGCCAGTGGCATTTCTTAGTAGATTTCTTGTGTTGTATGTCAATGTTAACCCATTCCGATGATTCAAAAGCTGCTGTTGTGACTGCATTGTTTTCCTCCACCAGTTTCTCATTGTGGATAATCCATTGTGATTGGTTAATTGTCCTCACCTGTGTGGGAAAACCACTTGGCTCTTTATTTTGCGTCACTGGTGTGTTGTTCTGGTTTCTCAGAGGACAGCCTGAGGCAGAAAGCTTAAAGTTAAGTGTAATGCAAAAGCACCATTGGCGTGGAGTCTTCTCTACTTGTGAGATATGCACAAACTTTAATTTCAAGATATTTGACACCTAAACTACACATGAATATAATTGCAACTTTTAGGGATGTTTGTCTAAGGGGAGACTGAGGAAATTAAAAAGAAGTGCATAACAACTTGAGGGCAAGTGTAAACATCTGATCTGATCACACTTTTTAGTGTGATGTGATTAAATTTTAAGTATAAAAGTAGCATAATCAAAGCCTTATTCCTAGTGAAATAGAAACACGTCATGTTTTCAGCATCGTTCTCCTTCTAATCGAGCCGAACAACAACTGTTTTACTCCTTGACTGTGTGACTCTTATCTTGATAAACTTCCTCACACAGAAAGGTTCCGAGTGTTTGATCCAGTGGGGTGATAACACTGGCGGATAGAGAGACGATTGTCTTCTCCTCGTCCCTGCAGACCTGAGTCCTCTCAGAAAGGCCTTTGTGTCCCTGGTGCTGGGCTCTTTGAGGGGAAACCACACGGTGAATAGAGATTGGCGCGAGCGCTTATGTTCAGGGAACAACGCATGTGACTCCGAACGCACGCGGCCCCTGTATCAACTTTGATCTCCATCATGATTGGAAGAAGAGAGTTTGTAATTGGCCCCTCAACTCAAAGGGCACAAAGGACGGTCTCATTGGACGAGGGAAAATGGACGTCCAATTATAAGAGCTGGCACAGTGCCCTGAGCAAGAGGGGACACACACAGAGCACAAACTCAGTGTCCTTCTCACTAGAAAGTAAAAAGCCTCCTCAATCAGTTTGGAACTGACCCAAAGACTTTTATTTTCCGACTGATTATTAAAGCGTATCCGAGCGACGGGCGATAAACCCTTAGTCACTAAAAATAACAGTGTTTACAGCCTACGTTCAGCAGGCAAATGTGATGTTTTTTATGCCTGACCAAGGATCATTACTGAGGCATGTAACATACACACAACTTGTGACATGGGTCAGAGATTTCAGCGCACATTAGCGCACATCAGTATGTCAGAGGCAGGCAGACGAGATGGTTCACATGCCATGCTGAGACTAAGCAGGTCAGCCAGAATGCTTGGCTCAATATAACCCAAAGCAAACTGTGGTAATCTTTTGCTTTAATCACCTGAAATAAATATCCACTCAAATCCTTGCCAGTAAACAAACGTTCTGACATCATGTAACAAACATTCATATTGCGCAAATGAAGTCTTGTGTCTTTACTACACGTGATGCCGAGATCCATAAAATATGATATAATTGCCCTAATAAAAACACAGACTAAGTATTAACTGGGGGCTGCCAAATCTTGTTTCTTGGAGGTTGGAAAAACAGACGAGTGGCTCATATCAAAACAGTCTCGACCATTATTAAACCAGTTTTACAAGCGGATGGAGGCCGCTTAGTCTTATCCACAGCGTGTGGTTAGATATGGGGGAAGCCTCTGGGTTTCAGACTGGAGTCTAGGGAAAAGCCAATGTTGTAATTGCTCCTAGTTTGCTCATGAGAGAGGAGGAGACGGTTCCCATGATACAAGAGGAAGAAAATGCCACCTCCTCTGCCTCTCAAAGTCAGCGAGTGTCCCAGAGTTTGCCGGGTTCCCACACCCTGCAGCCCCGTGGCTACCCACGTGGTGCTTCCAGGTATGTGTGGTATGTCACCTGCACGCCGAGGGAGCTGTCACAGACCCGGCCGGAGGCTGGTACTCCCCTGCTGAGAAACTTGATTTAAAACACTCAAGATGAAGTGTGAGAGACTGAGTGCTCTGAGAGAGGAGAGGAGGCGGCTGCTCCGAGAAGAGTCTAAATCTTTTTATGTAACTGGCTCCCACCCAAATTGTCCAATCAGCCTCGGCCTCAGAACCGCACTTTACGCCAGTTACTCAAGAATCAGGCTGACACACTGAGCGAGCGCTGAGTGAGCGCTCGTCCCCTGAGCTTGGCATCCTGCGCTCACATGGCGTGAGAACGGGGGCCCACGCTGAGGACGGCATTGTCGGTGGATTTCTACTGTATAATTACACTCAATTAGTTTGAGCTGCTCAGTAATAATATCAAACCTCTCCATTTGTCTGCCTGACGATTGTGGGAGCCAATCAGATTAGACTGAGCATTTCTTCCCATCCCAGCTACAGAACTTGCTCCCCTGCTTAGTTTTATGCCTCCATTCTGCATTGTAACAACCAGCTGTAATGGGCTGTTGGGGGGAGACGATGGAGGAAATCCAATCTTGCCAAGCGGACTCCATGCTGGCTTACCATCTAATTCATTTGCACTTAAATTTAGCATAAACTAAACTAATTTGTCTGTTTTGGGGAGTTTGTTTCTTGTTTCTGGGACAAGTTTACTGTTTAACTTTTGCCAGTGGCGAATGGGCCAATGAAACAAGTTGCAGTCTGATATAACAGCATGGCAACGAATCAGCACGTAAAATACTTTATACAAGGAGGAGGCTTGACAAAAGCCAGGGGGATTTAGCAAAACCCAAATACTTTGGAGATAAACAGGAAAGCACTACCACATGCTGTTTATTCAATACAACTCACAACTATGCAGCAAGCGTTTAATCAGTAATGTGGAGAACTTGATTATTAACCCTCCCCTGCAGAGTGTTTTCAATTTGGCCTTTTGTTGTCAATTATCGCTGAGCATGATTGCACTGCTGCACACATTATAAATGTTGGCAGGGAAAAGGGTGTGGAAGAGAAAACAAGGACATGCTCGCAACAATTAAGGCATCCTTGGGTTGATGAATATTTCTTCACGGTATGATGAAATGCATTAGACACCACGTCTATGGATCTCTTTTGTTAAAATTGGAAGTGAGACGCAGACATTTAGCGATCGGTGGAGACACAGATCAAAACAAAGCTAAGAAGACTGAGATAAGAAGTGCACTTTTGGCAGTGATGAGCTTACAGTATGCTCTGTCCTTTCCAGTCCTTTCATTAAGGTTGAAGGTAGAAGCCGATGCAGATGTGATTACACCCCAATCAGAAAGTTGCAACAAGTCTTTTTCAGAGAACCAAATAAGGAAGGCTTACATCGCCTAAATTCTAACTTTCAAAGACCAGGAATCCGACAGTCACACCCGCTTTCAACAGCAATTAGCCATCAAACGCCAATCACCTCTGTGTTGACAGTAATGGAGGCGGTGTGCGGGCATCAAAGAGATGAGAGAAAGTTGGATTCATACTTGGATCGAGTTCAAACGACAAGCCGACCGGGGACGGATATGCATCAATTGATGGGACTCCACCTATATGTCCACTCAACCTTTTGGATTCTCACGGGATGCAGCTCACAACAGGAAATGCAAGTTTCTCTCTGTTGAGTTCTTGTACCAAACAGGACTTCCACTGTGTATTTCTCCCCCTGACTGTGACGACCTCCCACCCACCACCATTGGCAGATTACCCTCCACTGCCCTCAGCTGACAAATCAGCAGGTTATTTCCAACACAGTTTCATTTCTCATTCTTTTACCTCCATAGATGGATTAAACCCCTGTGATAGCCTCTACTGTATATGATAGACCCCTGACAGAGCTTCCTCGGTGACCTAGTTAAAGCCTACTGTCAGCCGCTAGCAGCTCACAGACGGTCCGCGGCCATCGGGCTCACCGTGCGCGTCCCTGCATGACGAAGAGAAGCTCATCTACAGGCGGGCATCAAATGATAAAAATAAATAGAGGCACAGAATCAGCCCAGCAACACAGCTGTTATGTAATGCAAATGGTGCCCCAGTTACTCGCTCGCACTCTGTCTGCCCGCGTATCCCTGAGCTACATAACCTGATCCAGATTAGATGGTCCGACCAAACCTATTTAATGTGACAGGAGAGGAGCGCTGTAATGAAACACATCAATAAAATGCTGATAATGCTGACTCAGGGTCCGCTCCATTCACTTTGGAAAAAAAAAAAAGTGCGAGGCCACACATAAACGCACTCTAGATAAATCAAACACGCACAAAGACATTAGGTCAATTACTTATTTGAATTGAGCCTGAAGCTTTGAGCAGCTTTGAAGCAAACACACCCAGGAAAATTCCCTTAAACCTAGCCTGCATACATTGAGGAAACATATGCTGGCTCAATGCATTATACATGTGTGAGGTGGTGGTCCAGACTGACATTCAAGCCCTATGTTCACTAAATTACCCATACACGATTGATAGAGGCTTTGTATGAAGCTAGGCCATGTAATCCATCCAAAGAAGAGCAGACATAAATATTTTACCTGGTCTTCAGCTGACATATGGTATTTTGTCTCGAGCTTCGTGTGCTAGTGTCAACTGAAAATCTGTCAGGGGCGTCCCCTGTGGAAAATCTCTCTTGTTCATCATCTTAACAGGCCATGAAACACATGGAATGCTTAAAATGTGCGAAAGCAACCAAAACAAGGCCGACCATTTTCTGGATGAAACGCAAGCGTAATCGTCCACGGAAAATGGAGACAACCTTGTGACAAAACTGAGTGAGGAGCAATTTGTTGAAATACTGGATCACACAGGGGTCATCTGTCCGGGTCGTACACCATGTTACATGAAGCGCAAGTCCATTAATTCAGAGGCACCGGCCCAAAGTGGTTCACAGGTGACACAGAGGGAAAACCAGAACATGAAAGCTCATGCCTGTCGTCTGACGGAATGTCAGAAACCGCCTCTTGTGTTTTCTCAGATGCCTGAAAAAATAAATGTATCTGAGGCTCATATCCTCCCAGGAAAAGTGGTGTTTACAGGACTTAGTAGGTTTATCTGTGCCAGGGCCAGCAGGGCCACGAGGGCCTGAGACATCACGTCCCCCATCAGCGCTGGAAGGATAAAGACACAGGTTTGAGTTTTTTAGAGAAACTTAAACTCAGTGGCCTCAAACTAAGTGACTCGTGGCTGTACAAAGGCCGATTTGACAAGTTTGTTTCACTGTGTTATCAACCCACAGCTTCGAAAATGATTAAACACAGCATGGAGAGTAGCTAGTGTGTGTCATTGTGTGTGTGTGTGTGTGTAATCTGTACTGTATATCACTCTGTTACTGTGTGATTTACCCTTTAAATTGCTGTAAATTGAAGTATCCATTATGATTTTGACAACAGAATAAATGCTTTTTCCGGTTAAATAAAATTATTTAAAATCAAGTATTATTGACAGAGAATATGTCTTGTGTAATGTGCAGAAAATTAACCACTCGTGGGTGTCATATTTCCTGTCTTTACTAGCAAAGAAAAATGTGTAAATGTTCATATTTGCAACAGACTTCTTCAACTTCAAATTTGCTACACCATTCATGGCTGCTCATGCCATGGAATCAAATCTGCACACTGCCACCGGATCTATGCTGGACCTTTCCCAAAATGCTCCGGGCTTCCACATGTCCCACTATTAAAACAACCCAGCACCCTTATGCTACTGCTGCTCCGAGTGAGAATAAATCATTAGGAGTGCAAAGAGTGAGGGGAAGAAAGAAGGGGAAAAAAGATAAAGACTTGAGTGATGATGCAGAATGTGAGAGAAAGTGAGAGCCGAATGAGTGCAAAATAAAGGCAAGAGAGAAGGCGAAAAGAAGGGAAAAGTGGAAAAAAGAGGGTAAAAATGCATGCATGGATAGCTGAGTGGACAAATGTGAGCATGCTGAATCATAAACCCATATCACAAATATGACCTAGTTACATTCTCACAGTAAATCAGGCCGCCTTTTATCCACTGAAAGCAATTACAGCTACAGTAAATCTCATATCCAGCAATAACTGTTAATGACAGTAGTAATGTTGGAAAAACAAAGTTCAGGAAGCCTTTATGAATTACACAGACATCAAATAACAAACCAGCGCCGACCACATCGCTATGTAATCGTCCACTGACAGGAAGTTACACATTTACAAGGCTGTGTACACCGCTGTGAATAAATTATAAATCAGGGAGACTCCTCTTGTCTCGCGGAGAGGATTCAAGTGTGTCATTCAAGTGTGTGCTCCTTCTAGATTCACTCTCATGTCTCAGTTTGAACAGAGAATAATTGACAGGCTTGGGGTCTTTTGTGCACCAAATTAAAAGGAAAAAATGCACTTTCAAGATTTTTCATACAGCTGAAACTATTATTGATGTTCTGCGGATTATAGAAGCTAATATGTGATGAGCTGTATGTGTCTATGTTACCTAAATTCATGTCTTAGTAAGTGATGTCCTACATTTCCCAGAAGGCCTTTTTTGAGATCCAGTGAGAGGCAAAAAATGTGTTGGTATCACTGAGGGAAAAACACTTTGCGAATATTATGTAATGTAACGTCACCGATGTAATGTTCACAAGGAAGAGCGACACATAAAAATCAGGGGAAAAACAATGTAAATGTTGTGCAGAACCACGAAAGGCAGCTCACAAGAAGCATTCTGGCATGTCAGCAGTCATAAAAGTCAGGGTCACGTCATTAAAGTATGTTTCGGCTTCATTTAAGTGTGATAGGCAGACATAAAAACATAAAAATGCCCCGGAAACGCAGCTTATAATTGCTTATAATATTGCTTAATTGTTTTATTGTTTCAGTATTTGTACTTCAAACCTCTCACACGGACGCTGCAGTCTCTTAAAAGCTGCCATTTAATCTACAATAAACTTGTCCTCGATGACTTCAGAATTTCCTACTTTATATCAAAATCTATTTTAAGGCTCTTGATTTATTATTTCCTGTGCGATGACTGAACCGTATGCACCAGTGTGGGGGGTTAAGCTTCTTTTACTCCCTTGCAGACACAACACAGCAGCCAGTGTATGGCTGCACTTGACATTCCAAAGAGGCACTTGTAAGCAGATTCACCGTCAGTTAACCCTCGGCCAAAAACAAGTTTCCACTCCTGTGATTCGCGAGAACGTCCCGGCATAGAGATAAGTCTGTCAATCACCGGCGGCAACAGCGTGTTTCACAAACACAGTCGTGGGAGGCTGTTTTTCCTCTCCGCTGCTTGACACTTGGATGGGTGTGCGTTTGTGTGTGTGCGTGTGTGTTCGCATTTTTTTGATGGGTAGAGTGAAAAAGTCTTCCATCTACACTGTGTTCATAAGAGGCTTTATATTGGCTCCTCTAAACACTCGACATACTGTAAGTGGATCTTTCCTAGGAAAGATTTGTCTGGACACAGGAAGTGAAGCATTTTTCATTCCCAGCAGATGGAATAAACAAAAAAAAAAAAAAAAATAGAGTGGAAAGTCGGCCATGTATGAAGAGACAAAAGAGCGCCACCTGCAGAACCTCAAGCATAAAAATACTGCCTCACTAACAGCTGCTGCTTTGTGGGAAGTGCAGTCCAAACAAACAAAAGCAATGACAGCATAGACCACAGACAACACAATATAAAAGAAAACACAAACCCCATGGATTACCAATGCCTTTTGGTGATTTGAGAGAAACATTAGATACAGTTGTAGACATTGGAGAAAGTATAAAAAAGTATATAAAACTCTACAAACACCCAACCATTTTTAGTTACAAGTAGCTTAAATGATTGATTTCCAAAAACATTTCCTGCTTGGGGATAAAGTGCATGTTTCAGCAATACATCATCAAGCCAAAAAAAAAAAAAAAGACATTCCACAATGTCTGTTTCCTGACTAAGTGACCAATTCAACAGACTGATAGTGTTGTGGATTGACTCACCGGTAGGCTGCTGTCGAGAGACAACCTCTTTAACTGGTCTCTCTTCAACTCTCTCCTCTCCAGGTGTCTGTTCATGGTCCCTCTGCCCTGCAGCGGTCCACACACCTGGGAAGCCCTGGAGGGAGGGGAAAAGGGGAGGAGTGGAGGACAGAGGGAGAGGGAGAAAGTCAACAAGGAGTACCTTACGTCCGGAAGGTCACGTTTCCGCTGTTATAAGGGCTTTCACCTTTTACATGAGATCAGAGTCCAAGTCTAGACCAGCAGAGGCAGCTGTGTCATACATATTCAGCATATTCACCGGAGCAGCCGTTTCCCTCCCATTTCTGGTCCGTCCTCTTCGTTCTATACATTCCTTCAACGTTCTTTCTCTCCCATTTCTTTCAGTTTCTAATTCACTGCCTTTACTTTAAATTCAAGCCGGTAAGGAAGTGGAAGCGTGAACCTCTCCTCGGGCCTGACAAGACTCTGGAAACATAGCGCTCCAGCTAAATCTTGCTGCTTGCCCTCAGCGTCACCCAGGCATCCCGCCCTCCGACCCAACCCAAAAACCCAAGCTTCAGCCCTTTGTTTTTCTAGGCTTCTCCAAACAGAGCTGGGAACCAGTCCGACCTGGCCTGACTGAGGCCACAGCAGAAGATAAACACTTCACTTCACGCATACTACTCCTTTACAAAGAGCTTGGGCTCCGGGCTCACTGTGGTTGTGCACATAGTAATCACACACTTCCTCATTGGTGAAGACAGGGTCAAAGGTCAGATGATGGACGCCTCGGGGTCAGAGACCCCTGTCTGCGCAACACAACTCGTATTACCATATGCATGTATGGATGGATGAATCCTGGAAGCGTTTTTATGTAACCACGATAGAACTAACACCTACAAACGCACGTAAGAGTACACCAGTATAGATCAGGCACATTGAAGCAAGACTTATTGTTTTATTTCAAACACAACACAAAAACTGTTCATAATCATACAAAGATATAAACAGGTATTGATTATTAAAGTCTTAATAACAATATTCTCGAGTGTGACCTCCCTATATTTAAAAGATATGTTAAATAAAATGGATGGGCCATTTGGCTTGTGGTAGGTGTGGGTCAACTAGTGTTATGTGTGATGTTGTGGATGTCTAGAAGATCCACTGCCATCATCGAGACCACTCTCTTCGAGAAACTGTCAGGAATTCCTAGTATAGCTGTTCAAGAGAGCATCCATCAAACTCTTCATCTCCATTTGGCTGGGATTCCCCTGCTAAAGGCTGCCTAAAGAATGTGTCCGTCGCAGTGTTTCATCGACCAGGACAGTACTGGACTTCAAAGTCAAATGGAGCTAGCTGGGCTACCCAGTGTTGTTCAATGGCTCCTAGCTTTGCTGAGTTCAAGTGACACAGAGGGTTGTTATCTGTTACTACAGTGAACTTGGACCCCAACAGATAACCTCTAAATTTCTCCAATACAGCCCATTTGAGAGCAAGGAGCTCATGCTGCTTCAGTTTCTGTCATTTTTCTCTGCACTTCTCAACCTCCTACAGGTTGTTTCCCTCTCTGCAACTGATATGGGATTTGTAACGCCTCTAGTCCTAACCAATGATAGTAACAGGGACACTAATATCTACCTAGGTCCGGGGAGTGGTATGCCTTGAATAATTCACAAGAGGAGTTGGTGTTGAGTTGGACAGTTGGCAGTTTTATTGCCCTACAGCAATAACACAACATATACAGCACTGATTTTTGTATATAAAAATTTTTATATAAAATATAAAATAACAATTAATATTGTAGGAAAAGAACAAGTCTCTTCTGAGTTGAAACCTTCAACTAATTTGGAGTTTTGGAATTTGAGATCCAAAGAGTTCAGTTCCTGTCCTTGTGTGTGTTGAATGTACTACTACTACGACCCTGGTAGAGCTAATGGTTTGTACGTGTTCGTATCTTTTGTCTGAACAGATGAATCAGGCTTGTCAGACGCTTTCTGTGGACAGATTCTATGGTAGGCCACACCGCTTCCACGACCATCCACAGTCTCACTGGGCTGGGCTCACCATCACAAAATCCTCCAGATTCTATCTGTTACTTCAAAAAACCAACCTATACAAATAGTGTAGAGTAAAAGGTATTCTGTTTGCTTTCTGTTTCTAACATTGGACCTCATTAACTTCTTCATTTAGAACATCTCATAATTTATAACCAACAGCTGAAGATATACTTGATTACAATGAGATGAATTGCCATATATCACAACAATTAAAATTAATGAATGAATTAAAATTCTATCTTTTTTTGACCATTTTTTAAACTGTAACAATCCTTTTTAAACCTCATTTTAGTATGTTCCACCTTAAACATGAATATGAATTGTATTATCACTACTATCTTACTTAACAAGTATATTTTAAATAAATGATTGAACCAAAATAAGTTCAATCACAATGTACTACACACCAATGTATAATAGTGCTTCAAACCATTAAAGTATGTTAATCCCACAAAAACTTAATGGCTTTAATAATCACAAAATAAGTGCAATGCACCTTTAATGCTTCACCATGCTATCAACTGTCAACTAACCAGAGTTAGCAATTAGCTTAGCGATTAGCGTTAGCTTAGCTATTAGCATTAGCGATCGTTTTAGGGCATTAATACAATGATGCATTATGCACCAAATTACGCTGGAAACATTAGACAACATTCTCATAACCCCGACTGGGTTTCATGAAAAGTATCTGAACTTAAACAGCAAGTATAATGTAATATCTTCTCACAGTGGCTAGTGATTACCTTAGCGTTTAGCATTAGCTGGCTACTAGCAAAGACATTTGTGCTTCAACTCACTGGACTCGGCCTCCCTCATGTTCACAGCTGGGATTCTGATAAAAGAACAGCTTATTAGCGTTGCTATATCGAAATAATCATAATTTTGGGACTATTTTGTGGTGTTTCATACCAACAAATGCTTAGTTGATTCGCAGCATGTTTACAGGAAGATACCTCCAGCAGAAATGAAATGATGACTGCATGTAGCACTCTCTACCGCTTTAGATGCACAGACAGTGTATTGCACTTCCCTTTAGGAATGCATAGAACTGCACTTCTGACATATTGAGTTTTAGTAGCCCTATATTTCATATGGGTTACAGATTGCACCTAGCCCTAAACTGCTGGCATCTGTCTCTACAGAAAATGAATGGGAGAAATCCAGCTAACCAAGTAGAGGAGCACTGGTAAGTCTCTCTTTCAGCTGTTCAAAGCACTCTTGACATGTTTGTGTCCATAGACTGTTCAACAGGCTGTTTTCCTTGATGCACACATTGACTACATCATGTAAGGGACCTTCCAACTGGGAAAATCCCTGCAGACACCTCCTGTAATGGCTCCAAAATCTTAAAAAATGACCTCAAGTCTTTAACTATTGTGGGAACTGGCCTCTGTTTCACTGCAGCTA
Source organism: Thunnus maccoyii (assembly GCF_910596095.1). Classification (NCBI taxonomy): domain Eukaryota; kingdom Metazoa; phylum Chordata; class Actinopteri; order Scombriformes; family Scombridae; genus Thunnus; species Thunnus maccoyii. The sequence goes on from NC_056556.1 coordinate 6,884,243, forward strand.
CCTTGTCTGGATCTGTGTCTATGCCCTCAGCTGAGATCTGGTGACCAACAAAGCACACGCGGGGCTGGAGGAGATGACATTTTTCCACCTTGACCTTTGACCCTGTCTCCCTAAGTCTCCACAACACTTTCTGAAGCCGTACCAGGTGGTCCTCAAAAGTCTGTGAGTAGACTAAAATGTCATCTAAGCACACAAGTCTGATCTGAAACACTGAAGCTGAAATTATACCTTCTTAGTATTATGTTAAAGGCAAACCATGAAAATATAACACTCTGCGTTACCTACCTGTGGATGTTCAAGAGCATTTGTGTTGTTCCTTGCCAAATCTCATGTTAATTGTGAAGTCTTCTGAGATGACCTTCGCGATGACCCAACAGTTAATCTAATACTGTATAAAATGGACATTTAGCTGGGTTATTTTTTGTTCTGTTTTGTGACTTCTGTCTTGTTTTAAACTTTTCTAACAACACCATATCTGCGTAATTGTCTTCCTGATTGTCTTCCTCCTCCTGCATTCATCAAGAAGACTTTTTCAAAACGTCTCAATTACAGTGATTTTGCCTAACCACATAATTGAGGATGCCATACTCCTCCACTGATTTGACATTAAAACTCTCTCATAATCGTGCCAGTAATCTTGGCTTTTTGTGTTATTGCTGCTGCTGCTTCTGCCACAATCCACATGTTTATTGTTGTAATTCTGTGTCTGCAGAAGGTTTCCACCATACACATCCGGATGTTACAGATGCTTCTCCACGCACATGTGTACATGTAAAAAGCCATTTAGAGACCTGGTTACGTGTATACATGGCCAAGAAAGCTGGGGATTGCAGGTTTCTCTAATCCCCTACCCCAATTACAGAAACCAAGATTCTTGTTTATATGGCATTTATGAAATCTGATAACTCCAAAAAGCTGATTGTGACTTGGTTGGAAATGCCGGATGTTGGAATTAACTTTAAAAATGGCAGGGTACATGCTATAAAAAGTGGAGAAAGCTTTCATTATTTTGAATCAACTCCATGTACAGATAAGATTATCATTCGTAAGGTCAGAAACACACATTTACTGCTGTCAAATCAAGAACCGCAGGCCTGCTACTGTAAGCGCCATGATTGGCTAGGTTCAGAATTGAATAAGGCTGAATTGTATTTATCCCATTTTTTCAGATCGGTTATGTTTACTTGCCTCACAAAGCTACTTATGCAACCACACTTCCCAAAAACAGAGCCCCAAAGCCCCTTTTGGCTATATCTGTTACACCCTGTCTGAAGCTTCAACAGCGTGACTGCACTTGTCAAACATCCCCACACATCAACATGACATGTTCCATCCACTGCCAATCTGTTAAGTCCAAACCTATTGACATGAAGCCGCAAACAGCAGATTGCATGCAGGATCAGCCAGCAAGTTTTCCATCCAGAACTGATGTTATATTTCTAAACATGACACACACTCTCTCTGCCCCATTTCTGAATACCCTTGGGCTATCTGGTGTATATGGAAGTTGCCTAATCAGTGAACAGGATGTGAAATGCACTGTCTTTAATGACACAGAAACATCAGACTTCTGCTTGTCTCTCTCTCTCTGACTTTCTAATGACTAATTGTGCAAGTGTGTTGAATCAGATGAAATACTGGAGTCTATGTTTAGATTGCATTTCAGTTTGGTCCCTTTCCGCTGAAGATTAGGAGAGGAAGTAAAGCCCACAGCTTCCCTTGGATGCAGAGATAGGGGGGGGGGGGGGTTGTAGGAAATTGAGAGTAAATGATTAAAATGGATTATAGCATTGTGCCTGATTGCCCAGACCCAACGTAGAAAACAGCGACACCATATTCCTTAGGGGCATAGAAAGTGCAATGGATGAGGTAGGTGGTGGATCAGAAGTGATAAAGATTAAGCAAACACATTAAAAGCAAGGTATCAAGGACAGTCAGATAAGGGTAGCCAATAAAACACAAGAAAAATCCTACCTTTGACAGTTAAACCAAGTAATTTAGATAATACTGGCAATAGTTGTCAGTAAAAATACTGATTTCATAAAAAATACTTTAACTACATACACATGTTTTCAACTGAAAACATGATTTTTGGAAAATCTACTCTGTGTTATATCATTCAACACCCAGTCAGCCAGCCAGAGACAACTCGTCTCTCATCAGTGCAATGCGTTCAGCTGAGGAAGAGCATTACACAAATGGCTATAACCCATTCAAATGTCTTATAGCACTGCTGTAATTTAAAGCAAAAATCAATACAATTCCCTGTTTTTTTTTTTGTAAGTTAGGCAGAAAACATCCAGTATTAGCTCACATAAAGAAAAACAGTCACACGTCTAATGCATAATATTAAAGAAGGACTGAGACTGAGCCTTTTATCTTCTTCATATCTTTAGTAAAACTTGTACTGCGAACAACATGATTAATAAGGCACTCATAATTGTTAATAGCTTATTAATAAAATAGATAACACAGTAAGTTCAGTTCATGTTGTAGACATTTATTGCTAGGCTATCCAATATGTTTGATATGGTAATCAATTAATCGTACATTAAGTAATCACCGGGCAGGACCAGGGTTCGTGGAAGCATTGAAATCTGACAGGTCAGCTGTCGAAAGCTGTCTCTATAAAGTACAGCCGTGGATAGTTTTCCTCAGCCCACAAACTTGTTGACTGTTGACACATTGTTCATATTTCTTGGTTGCTTGGTTTTAAAGGAAATGAAACACTTAATGGTTGTTGGCCATGATATTCCAAATATGCAGGGACAATGAGTACTGGTTTTGTGTCCAACTAATAGAGATTAAAGTAATGCCATATTCCTCAAAAGACATGTCATCTATTTAGATACATTCGATCGATAGGCACAGAAAATGCCTCTTTTCCTACGTTTATGACGATCCGACAGCCGTTCTGCAACTGCAACCCATTCAGTACTGTCCTCCCTCCCTCCTGATTCACTGTGATTTACACCTAAAGCAATTACTGATATGTTAAACCTCTCTGGTGTTGACCTACTCAGAATGACACGCGTCGACGCCTATAGCCCACACGGCCCCCAGCCGGCCATCCAGGCAGTCGGCAAGCCAGCCAGTGGGGTGGAAAGGATATAATCAAAGGAGGCCAGGAGGACGCTGACATCTGGGAGTCTTTGTGCTGTAGGCCTAATTAGATGCCAGGGTGAAGGGAGGAGGCGCAGCAGGATAGTTTGTGTGTCTGTGTGTGTGTACAACCCGGATGGTGGGGTGGGGGGGTGGGGGGGTTGTTTGAGGTGGGAAGGGGGGACTCTTTTTTAACATCTGCTCCAGGAACAAGGGAGGACCCAGCTGAGGTCACAGAGCCCCAGACAGCTCCAAACTACAACAGGGATAATGTGAGGGGATAACAGCTTAATGATAACACTTAAATCCATTGAGAGATCGCTGTACTGAAAACAGACTGTGAGCCTCATGGATAAATGGTGATAATAAGCCCAGATTGTCCATGAATATGGATTGTCATGGCTCAGATTTGATACTGTTCCTTTGTAAGCGGAGAAGAATTAGGCAGCTGTGCACTTATTTCAATCACCGGCCCTTTACTGGCACTCTTATCTTAGTTTTTTCTAAGGCTAAAGCCAGAATAATCCGACACATACAGTAAAGGTCCGCTAAAGAAACACTGTTGCTCCACCCTCCGGCTTTTGACTTGGAAGTGTTACGGAGACTGCTCTCTGCCCCAAGTGACAATACTGCCCTTTGTACCCAATACAGTCAGCCATTCACCCACGCATATTCTCATTTAACACTATGCAAAGAGTCACCACAAGTAAGAAATCTTTGTCACTGGTAAGTTCAAACAGAGATATCAAGTGGTTGAAGTGTGTGGCTCGAACTTTGGCCTTTTTCTAAAGAAACAAAACCTTTCATTGAAGAATAGCTGCAGTGGAATTTGCAATAAAAGTATTTCCTTTCTGTACATCTGAATAGCTTACATTTTCTCTTTGTTGTGAATTGATTTAGTCATGGGTTATACATTAAACTACACAATAAATGACTGAAGAAATATATTTAGGCATTTATATTTATATATAAATGCCCATCTGGGGGGAAAGAATGAGGGAAGGAGTGCCAAAGACTTGAGAGAAGGGGATTCCAGACGTGCATTTTGCATGAGTTTTCAATTAGCGCTCACATCTATTACAAACCTTTTGAAAACATAGAGGTCTGGGAAAGAAAAAAGCCTCTTGGCCAAATAGTGACTCGGACCTCTGTGATCAACACCATGCCGCCCCAAAAAAGAGCAATGCCAGGAAGTGCCAGGGCCTGAAAATGGATGGTTGGGGGATTGGACATTGATTGGTGCACCTCCCCTTGCCCCAGGAACCAATTCATTTTGTCTCTATGCCCTGCGCCTGCCTTGAATGAAGGAGAGACTGAAACGGGGTCAGCACAGAAGCACCCCCACGGTACAGAGCCCAGTTCTCTCTTTATTTTTCTTCTGAATGATTCATCCAGATTGCAATGTTCGGGGAGAAGAATGAATGACCGGGAAGATTATACGTTTGAGTCTCTCTTTTTAATTCGCCTGCTACACGGGGGGAAGTGGGAGGGGACATTGTGGGGGTGCTATTACTTTCCATTCATTGAGGAGAAAATTGAAGCATGCAAGTGTCTGATGTGGGGTTTAATGTGTGAAGAGAGAGAGGTCCATCTGTATTCTAACAGCACAGATGGTCGATGCTGATCGGATGTTTTGAGTCCCTCTGCTGGCCAGCCTGTCTGATCCTGCCTCTGCATGTGTCCCGGTACAGTTGGCACGACCAACTGTAGCCTGGCAGGGCCTAACATGGAATTACTGTGTCTGAGCGCCTCAAACAATAAGCCATATTTTACACCGGTTTTGTTTTTATACTGTCAGCAAAACCGGTCATTAAACTGAATGTTAGGTCTGAATGCTCACAGTATGTGCTCATGGTTCTGTCATAGTGTATCAGTGTTTATACCGTGCTGGTGATCATAATAAGTTAACTGTAGTTAGTTTTAAGTATTTATCACAAGGGTGTGAAAATGAGAGGCTTACTGTCAAGGCTGGTAGGTCAGTCTAACAGTGGCTTTCAAATGAATGTTGATGCTGCAACTAAGACATCCATATCAACACTAACTGTGATTATATTCTTAGTGGAGAAGTTTTAGATTTTAGTCACATTAATCAAGACCTGTCAGAATGCGTCCACATAATAATAGCCTTTTCATAATCATGCTGTACAAGCTTGTGTCTTTCAGACATCTAGCTGAAAAAGAATAAGCATGGAAGTATGGACTATGGCTTAATTGCACATTATTGTACCCGCAGTGTTTGCAAAACTAGGTAAAAATAGAAGCTTTGTCTACATAACTAGGCATCCATACACATGGTTATTTGCTTATGTCTTCAGTTTCCAATGTCCTTGTGATTATAAAAACACAAGGACAGCCTATACAGTCCTGAATAAACAACCAATGAGAACAAGCACAGCTGTCGAGAGTTGAGCGCAGAGTGTAGCTCTGCAACTAATGATTATTTTCATTATTGGTAATCTTTTCTTTAATAAATCTATTAAATCGTTAACATATAAAATGTCAAAAGAAGTTCCTAGTGTCCACAGATTGCTTATCTTGTCCAGTCAGAGCCTTTTCACGAGAAAAAGAGCTAATTCTCATGTTTAAGGAAGCTAGAACCAACAAACTCTGGCATTTTTGAATGATGATGAATGACTTTAATCATCTGTTGATTGATTGGTCATTTCACTAACATATCGTCATTGAAACAACACCACTTTGAGCCTGTCAAACACTGAAAATCAGGAAAGACATGACTAAGGGAGTGAAGCTGATCTTGTATATTTAATCGGTATGAAACTAATAGAGGTCCTCATTATGTTTTTACAGTCACAAAGCTGTGAGACATGCCGGCAGGACCGTGAGGCATTTGTAAATCCTGTGTTGCGTGTTTGCAAATAAGCAGACAGATATGTGACACCTAGTTTTGCATTTTTAATTGCCTGCGCTCATATTCACACTTACCACCAGACGCTCCAGTTCTGTCTTCTCAATGACGCTAGACATTTTTACAAAATTTACATGAAGCCCTCTCAGCCAGACTCTCTGTTTGAAGGTCACATTATCAATATTTGACTTAGCTTAGGCTACTTGTACAATAACGCCTGTCAAACATGACTGATGCACTCAGCACTCCTAGCTGAGAGGACTGGTTCTCTAATGTTATGCTATGCAAACACCTAAATTACTTCCTAACCAAAAAATATGTCAAACAAGATAAAGAGAAACAATCTGCTAACAAGAAAATGTGTTTCTCACAGACTTTTAGTCACAAAAATTCTGCCAGAACTTGTCTGAACGGCTTTAAATCTTGTTTTATCAGCAGTACTTAGCAGACAATTTAATGTGGGGGTTTAAAAAGGAAGGAGGGGTTGGAGGTCTAGTGGAAAAAAAGAGAAACAATGAATACAATGTCGTCATCCTGTTCATGAGGGGAGTCCCTGCAATTCCCTGCGCTTATCCCACCAGATGCGTGGGATGCTTTAATATACATCCTGGGAAAAAAAAAATCAACTAAGCTTCCTGTCGAGGGACCCTCCACCGCAACCCAGCGTGCTTCAGCCGGCGGCGTGACTCTGTGCTGAACTCTCTCATGATAGTACTTCAGGTAGAAAAAAAAAGCCAGAAAAATATACTCCAAAGGCTCAGGGGTGATGCAGCAAGCCAAGAGAGGGCAGAAGAATTTTCCGACCGTTATCAAAATACCCAACTGTGCCCCCCTCCCTCCTCCTCCCCCCTCACTTTGGTATGTGAACATCATGCGATGGATGGGCAGCTCACTAAAAAAAAAAAGAACTCACACATTTCATCGACAGGCAGCTGACAGCTTGAGAAACAACAGTGTGTTTGTGTGTGTTTATCTGTCTGAATGTTTTCCTTCCGCATGTCTCTCACAGTAAAGTGCTGTAGACATCAGTTTCCACAGCATTTGAAAAAAAACCCCAAACCCAAATGCTTTGCTTTCTATGGTTTTATGGGCGTTAAGGGCATTCTCGCCAGTTAAAGAGGTTTCCTCTGGTGAAGAAGTGGTTTTGTTTGCGTCGTCTCATTTTGTTTGTTAAAACTTTATAGTGCTCAAACTATTAATTGTCAGCCTTTTAATCTAAAAACCAGGCTTTGCTGCAACTAGATAATATGCTAATTGGCTGCATCTTTTGGATTGTGAAGGAACTTTAGTACTTTTTAAGATTTATACTACTTTTTAATTATTTATAGTGTTTTTTTTAATCATCATGTATCTGGTATTTTCAGTATTTCACTCCTATATGCAATTTAACATGTTTCTGTTTGTTTTTAGTAAGTAATGTTTATTTCGTTCTTACATGTACAATGTGTTGGAATGATAATAAAAACCTTGAAATCCTTGAATAGTCAGAGAAGCTGACTATTAGCAACTGTTTTACTTTTGTCCTCTCATTATTTTTTTGTAATGTTACAAGCAGTCCACATCTAAAGCTTACATTTCTTTTCTTTATGTTATTAAATTAAATGTGTCTGTGTTTGCACAGTAACCAAAGTTAGGCCAGCTAAAGCTGAGGCCATACTGATGATGTTATTCACCAATATCACCAATACGCATTTAATCATTTTGTGTGTCAAGAAGAACTGGAACTATAGGAACAAGGTTTTTAAATTGAGAGTTGTCAGTTTTTTGCACCCTTTTTTAAACTCTGCTTGTCTCATTGCAGGCCTGATTTTCATGTAAATCCTGCTCTGCAGCCACAGTTGCTCACTTCTCACAGACTATGAATGAAGGCAAAACCGCTTCCCATAATGTCAGAAGACAAACAAGCAGGAATCCAAACTTACTCTTCACCGGCCGGATCCTCTCCACTCAACAGGTTTCTAGCCAGCTCTGTAGCTCCCAGACTCTCAGAGGTGTTTTGGTTAGGAAGACAGCGTGATGATGTGGAATTTCCTTTGATGGCAGCTGAAAACATGCTGTCGTAAATTCCCCAGGAAGTGTTGCAGGGGGAAGCCACGCACAAACACACACACACAGAGTCTTAAAACACACTATCTGTGTTGCCAGTGCTGGAAGTCTGCAGCAACACCCAATAAGACTTGTAAATAGAAGGGAGGGAGGTGGTGGTTGTGGAGGGGAGTCAGGGAGGCGGGGTGGGGCGGGAGGATAAGGAGAGTGAGGAGAAGTTCCACATTACATCACCAGCAGCTGTTGACAGGCCTGTGTTTATTAACTAACTGCCAGGGCTGGAGGAATCACACCACATGCCTCGCGCTCTCACACACAACTTCACAAACGTTGACAAGACAAGACAACACTCACTTGCATCTAAAACACTTGGCTGACAGACATGCAGATATGTGCAAGTACCAACAATTTGGATGCTTTTTTTAATGCTTTTTTGGGGGGGTAAACACACACAAAACAAATACTGCTATGCTTGGAATTTCTTGGTCAGGGAGACAGTCCAAATTTCTATCTTGATTTCTTTCTTTCTCTTTATTGGGTGGTGTTACCTGTCATCTGTTTACACTGGCCGTGAGACTTGCTGACTAGACTAGGAGAGCTGTTTTCCTGACTCAGATAGCACTAACTGTAATGGTATTACTGTGAAGGGAGAGCTGCTGCTGCTGCTGCTGCTGCTGCTGCTGCTGCATTCCTCAAGTGTCTCGGCTTGGCAGAGTCCCCAGCCTCTTAGCTCAGCCTGTATTTCTCTCCCTCCCCTTGTCTGTCTCTCTTTCCTTTCTTGCCTTCTCATTTAAATGGAGGCACATGACTCTCAGCTTTACTGCCAAGTAGACTTCTTTACACCGGCCGGGAGCCACCAGCGCTTTGCTTTTCATTGGCCTCTCTGCAGGGCACTTCTTAGCGCACTGCATTCCTCGCTGCTACCCATCCTCATAGCCCGCAAGGCACAGAGATTTCAAATCAGTCTTATCCCAGGTTTTATATTTAGCTTATTTTGCATTTTCTTTTTGTAGATTGCATCAAACTCAAAAGTGCATTCACTTAAAATAAACTTTGGATTTGACATTTCTAAGGCTGCTGCCTGAGTGACAGACCCCTTCGGCTATAGCACCAACCGCCCACTGTTTGACATCCATAACCACTGTGAACAAATGCTCCACTTCAGCCCATCTCTGGTGCATTCCTTGCGGTCTCAAATGCAATAATTTCTCCAGTAATTCCATTCTGTTGTCGCATTCTTCCCCTCTAACCTCATTGCATTGCAACATTGTTCACTCACAGAGACGGAGTGAGACCGAGTAGGCTGACGACATCGCAAGACTTTGGGCCCGTGGAGGGCTGAAAGATAAATGATTTCATAAATTTCACTGAAAAAATAATTTTTAAAACAATTTCTGAGCTGTTTTGAAACTATAGGCAAAAAGCCAGTCCAAGCAAAGAACATGATCCCAGGTCGTCCTTTCATCACGAGCATTCAATTAAACTTAAATGTCAGGAGCTAATCGGATAAAAAGCAGCATTGTATTATACTGATTGGCATCAAACGTTATCAAGGAGAAGGGTAATAATATGAGGAGATTGACCATGTAATTTTCAGTTAGCATTTGATAATGGAAATCTTTGATTGCTTAATTGGAAGCTTGTGATGTAAAAACAAATGTTCCGAATCAAAGTATTGCTTTTGCCAGATAAAAAAAAAAATTAAATTACACAATCTGGCGAGCAGAAACTTTCAATTTGCACAGCAAATAATCTGTCTGAACATGTTGCGTTTGTAAAAGACAAGATCAATGTCAAAGATATTTGCAGCTTTTAGTATAAGTCCTATTTATACTATAAATGACTTCACTGTCACAGTTCTTAGCTTGAATTTTTTACAGGTCGCTTGTACACTTGAATGCCCTGACAGGTGCAGTTTGCTACCTGTACATCATGAGCATCTTGTGAGCGTGTGTATTCACGTGTGACCACTTGCATGTGCTCATCTTGTCAAGAAACACTTTAAATCCCCCTCTCCTTCCTAAATCACATCCTGCCTTCCATATCTTCCTCCTCCACTCGCTCTCATATGCTCTTATCTTGAAGTAAGGAGAGAAAAACACTTCTGCTCTTCGCTCTTATTTTTTATTTTTATTGTCAAGGAGCTCAACTCATCATTCTGGCATTACTGGAATCCTTTCAGGGTGCGTTTTTGGGGCATGAATCTAGTCAGTTTTATGGTATATTTGCAGAAACTATTATTTACCGGCTGCTGCGGTTCAAAATCAGGCTTCCATTTTGGTCAAACCCTTGCACATACATTGATGTGCATGTGTGCTTATGCCTTTAGAGTGCAGCAGGGAGGTAATGGCTAATGATCCTCGAATGTACGACTTGACCCGCGGCACATCCGGATCCATTCCACGCAAGAGGTCCAAACTCTTTGATGTCACAGGTCAGAGCCCTGCAGGAGCACTAAGGAAACGATTGGTGTGGAGAAGAGGAAAGACATATATACTGTGTAGCAGTTCAGAGAGGATGCAAGTAGACTGGTCAAAGCTTTTATTGTGCATGCTATGACTAACGGAAGCTCCGGTCCTTTCCATTGCAGCCATGCATATGCTTGGTGGAAGAAACTGTCACTCATTCAAGGACAAGACTCATATCATTTTTTAATTTTTGATGAAATTGTGCAGTTCACCCTGTTTTTTTCCATTTTTCCCCCACTGCCGTCTACACATGGCCAACATATTTAAAGATATCAGGGCTTGTTTTTCTGCTTTCATACTTTTCTGTAATTGGTCAGGTGTGTGGAGGAGAGAATGTAGGCTGGATTTGAACTTAATTCTCAGGTTCTTGCTTTTCATGTTTCACACAAACGAACAAAAGTGCAACACTGTGAATACATTTAGCAGAGACCGAATGTATGTACTGTTATACCCGTTTGAATGATTTTCGCATCTTGTCTCCCTCAGTGACGACAGGCCATTCGCCATTCCTTCAAGTGGAGCCAAAACAGCTGTGACACTTTGACCTTCAGGCACGGTCCATCTTCACGTCCTACAAACTAGTTTGTTGCAAGCATACCAGGCTTTTGTGCATTTCAACCTTTGTTTGACATTGTAATTTCATTTCAGACAAAAAAGTAACACTGAGTGGTGACATAGACAGAACTCAGCATCTTCACAACAGTATTCTCCTTAAAAATATCTATTTTACCATACTTAAAGACTCAAAATTGTTGCAGCTTTGGAACTGACTCAGTGACTGACTCAGAATCAGTGCAAAAGACAGATAGATAGATTGGAATCTTGAAGGTCCACAGGTCAAATATGGCAAGAACTTCACCACAAACCTCCTGAAAACACGCTGGGAAACAAATCGACACAAACAGATGCATAAATGGAAAAATATCCACTGCAGTATCACCCCATCTTCTTCCAGACGTGTTAGGCTGCTTTCTCATTCAACCACAATGCCTCTCTTTGGATTGCTTGCTGCAATTGTGGTTACGACCGGAGCAGTCATAAAGCAGTCAACTCTGCGGCTTGCTGCAATACTTACAGCTCCTTCGGTGTACCTGTTTTATGGAGATCCCTCTAACACGCATTGTCTCCTATCAGTAGGACATTTCAAATGTGAGTCTACCACAAACATCTGTAATAGAAACACCAGATGATCCCGAAGGTGTAGACGCACCACAACACTGTCAAGACACATCTGCCCTTCCTTTTTTGCAGATAACATGAAAAACTTTCAATTCTGCTGATAAGATCTCACTCATGATGTGGCTTGAACTAATAATAATGTGGCCCAAGGCTAATTTGCATACCCAGATGCTGGAAAACATATTGAATATGATCAGACTTGTGAAATCATTAGTTTTTGCCTCGCACCCGGTGCAGTTTTGAAGCTCCCTTGTGAATATTTGCTCCTCGGAGCAGGAAGTGGTTTGCATGGCCCACGCTATTTTACTGACATGTTGGAATGCCACATCAATGTTACAGTATTTGCAGCTGCACTGGGAACGCAGCGATGTCCCCTTTCACATCACTGCTCCAGAAAGCATCTTTATGATCATGTAAGTGTGGACTCGAGAGAGGAAAGTACAGTACATACGGTAAAGATTTCATCTTCCACAAATCAGAGAGAATTGTGTGGTTTGTGCTGACGTTGGCGACTTTGAGTCCACAGGAGAACAAGCTAAGGAGATTTAGATGAACCAGGATGTGATGCAGAATAGGAAAAAAAGGAAGAGACATTATCCGGCTTTGACTATGTCAGCCCTTTTGTCTAGTTAGAGATATACTGTAGCGATAAATCGTGGTTACTCCCTGATGTTGTTTTGTAGATTCACATAAGAGCTGGTAGTATTTCATATTTAATCAAAGTGCTTTTCACTGAGGGTTTTTTTAAGCAGCAAACAAGGCTGGGCATCCTGCCAAGTCTTTACCGTACAAATTGAGTTAATGTCATTGAATTATGGTCAATGATTCCCTGACGTGGGTCCTCTATTCGTCTCGTCTCCGTCCATCCCTTTGCTGTTTGCAGAATCGATGGCCGTCCAGAGGGAGCGAGGGACACACCATATCTTATGGCTGTCTCATGCAATTTTTTCCCCTCACCCTGAAGTAAGAGGATGGGAGAGTCAAACAAATAGGCCTTGTGTTTTCACCCCGTGTTTGTATGCAGTGCCACGGCCAGGCTTCCTGCCAAGTTCTCCTCCTCTTCCCCCAAACTGCGAAAGCTAAAGACAAACCCTCCCGTTTCTCTTTTTTCTCTCATCAGAGTGCTGGCAAACACAAAAGGAGGCAGAGGCGAGTCAGAGCCCTAGAGAAAGAGCCCGGGTGCACGTCCCCATGAACGTGCCCAGATTAAGCCGAGGCGATGATGAAGACCACCGGGCAGAGGTGAGGGATGAGGAGGAGGATTTGAAGAGAGGAGTGGGAGTGGTTGTTATTTCACGGACAAGACTCTGCGCCCTTTGCCATTAAGCCAACGCCAGCTGGGACAAGGAGTGGCATCCTTCGCTTTCTCTCTTTTGGTTTTCTCCCCATCTCTAATGCTTTCAATGAGAGCATTGTATGAGCTGGAGGAAGGATATGAGGTCCCATTTGGCTGTCATTGACATGTAAAAAGAGTGTGGTGGTGACAGCTGACGAGATCATGGGCCTGTAATTAGCTGAGGATGTAGGATAGACTCTCACCCCTCTGTGTCAAACGCACACACACACCCTCACACAGGCATACATGTACCCATAAACATGTACATATAAAGATATAAAGGATGAAGTAAAAAGATGTATAGTATAAACACAATGCTAAACTGCCAAGACTTGTTTGCCTGTAGGTAATATTATGAGTTATCTATTAGTCTACGTGTGAGGTTTCACACTGACACAAAACTTCCCCGGGTGCTATAAATCTAAAAGCGTGAACCATGTGGTCTGGCTTGGGGTGGCCCACATGCTGTATAAAAAAATAATAATAATAAAGCCCTGGAGTGCTCAGGGGAGAAGTTTGGATGCACAACTGAGACGTTATTCCATGGGAGACACAGGTGTGATAAGCCGACTGTGAACAGCCGAGTCTCATCACACCTCATAAATTACAACCTGTAGGCCTGCTGAATTTGGAATGTACTCAAGTGTCTTAATATGTTTTTGGGGTAGATATGATGGAGATTAAATTCACATTAATACAGTTTAACTGCCTTCTTAATAGCAGAACACATTTACAGGCTGACACTCAAAACTTCATACATAAAGGCTCACAGCTGGAATGATATGCATCATAAATCACTTCAGTACTAATAAGTACATTTATCACCTTATCTAAAAAAAAAAATACCACAAATCTTATTTTCTTGCTTACCCTTAGTGGTATTGAGCTACACAGCTAATTTTGGCTTTATTTTCCAAAGTTTAAAGGTGCAGTGTGTAGAATTTAGAGATGGAATATAATATTCATAAGTATGTTTTAATTAGTGTATTATTACCTGAAAATAAGAATTGTTGTGTATTCGTTTCCTTAGAATGAGCCCTTTATATCTACACAGGGAGCGGGTCCTCTTCCACGGAGGCTGCGATGTTGCACCACCATGTTTATACAGTAGCCCAGAATGGACAAACCAAACACTGACTCTAAAGAGGGCCTTTCACGTTTTTCACAAGTTTTGCGGCCACTATAGGTTCTCCTACAAGCTTGGAAGGGTAGGGGGAGGGGAGGGATGTTCATTTGGTTGCAATCTGCAACTTCACCACTAGATGCCACTAAATCCTACACACTGTACCTTTAAAACCTGTATTAACTGATTTGTTTTAGCCACTTGGGGGCAGCAGAAACAAGCTGTAAACACAACACTGATATAATTACCTCCTAATAAAGTTGATATGGTGAACCTTTTGCGAAACAGTTGCCTATTTACGTATTCTTAAAATACAGAATTGTGTTTCCGTCCACTTGGTGAATGTAAGACCTATTTTCACTGTCCTTTTATTGTTATTTTTGTCTCAACAAGCTCCTAAAGGAAATATGTGGCTCTTTAGAAGCTCAATGCTCCACTATGTTCACAAGTTAGTTGCTAACTTTGTCTGCAGATTTGGTGCTGGGCAGGAGGTGTATGGCTGCCTCCCACAGCTGGAAAGCCTTTACTGTCAACAGATTAGATATGGACTGTTTCCTCTGTAGAAAGTTGTTCCTTTGTAATTTCACTCCAGCGCATAACTCCCCCTAAAACCACAAATTGTTGTTTTTGCATTTCTCTTTCCACACAATTTAAACAAAAAAGATACAAATCAGTCAGCTTTGGAGGTGTTGGGAGCCATATTTTTTTTTTCACTTTGGACAGAGTCACTCTTGTGCTCAGAGAGAGATTGATATCAATCTTATCATCTCACCCTAACCCAAACATTTAAAAACTATTACTTTAAGTATGAACAACAGTCAGAATATGATTTGATGCTGATCAGTTCTATGTTAAATTTGTGATTTTAAGCTTTATAGGGTAATCAGAAAGATAAATATACATCAAAAACAACATTGACCTCAATCCATGCTGTTATGCTATTATCCTCCGCTATCCAAAGGGCCTCTTACTGGAGGATAGTGTATGTGTGCGTGGGGTCAGAGGTACCAACAGACAAGTTACCGTGGTGATTAAGCTCCTCTTTCAAGCTTGTGCCTCATCTGAAGGTGGGCCCTCTCTTTGAAACAGCAGATCTGGGCTTGTGTCAAACCACCACAAGGGTCTCAGCGCTCCCTCAAAACCCACCGATGACAGTAGCTGTTACGAGATGAGAGGAGCCATCCCACTGCAGAGGACATCGACCTGCGAGACCTGGCTCTCTCATGGGAACCTGTGGAAGGTCCATGTGGGTCCTCATGGCCCCCCTCCCAAAGCTGGTGCCTCTTCCATCACCCTCCCTGGGCTTTCCAGTGAACCCTTTGATGTCCTGGGATCAGGGCAGCAGTGGCCATGAGGGCCTGTCAGCCTGCAGGGGGAGATACCTTGGAAAGTTACTCACCATAGAGCACTGGTAAAATGGAGATGGACAAAGGAGAGGAGAAGCGAGGTTTTGCATCTTTGCATTTTTCAAACCATTGGTGGTCGAAGTGTTGTCATATTAACTTAGACTCAAAGAAGAACTGGGAACAAGGTAGCAGTTCTTTTGTGCAGATTATTATAGTACAACTGATGCAAAAAAATCAATGTGCGTGTGCCATTTTATTTCAAAAAGTGCAAAAAGTGACAAATGTTACAAAAGGTCAACATTTCGCTCAAAGGACCATCGTCGGCACAACAGAGACAGTCACAAGAAAGATGCAGACAAAGATGGACATACATAGACTGAAACTGTGATGGGAGACAGATGGAGACAGACAGTGCAGGGATATTATCAAAGGTTTCACCAGTCTGACCTGTAACATGTTTGAGATGGAGGGACAAGGACGCTGTTTGTTCTTTAATCTGCTTTCTCATACCGAGTTACCGCGGCCCTCGTGGGAATCAGTTTCAGACTGTCGCAGACTGACTGTGGTATCTCACACACAACTCTGCTTCTAGGAACGAACTCCCATTTCTGAGTGAATTGATCAAGATGGGCGCGCAATATTTTGCATGTAGAGATCAAAGGACACACTGTAAATGCTGATATTGGACTTTGCTGTCAGCTCATCAGTCTTGTCTATTGTTTGTCTCAGGGAGGTTCATGCAGATGCACCATCTTCATCTTCATCTGTCACTACTATAACACTGATGTGACTGGTGCGCCCCCTTGTGACTAAACATATCAATTGTCATAGCATCCTTGACATGACTTTGGTTCTTCAAAAAAGGAAAGAAAAGACAGTTTATCATTTCATATTAATTGATTTTATTGAGGACACAATTCCATATGGAGATAAAAAAATATCCTTAGGTTTAATTTTGAGATAGTAAACACACAGTCATGTAGTAAAAGGTAAATCAGACAACAGTGTTATGTTTGTGTATCCCATACAAAATTATAACAAATTTTTGGCAATAATAAAAGTGGAGTGGACTGCCTTGGAAAAAGCGCTATACTTCAATATCCATCACAGCTGAAATATAGTTTTTGTAGCTTATCAAGTATCATTATGTTGATATCCTGACTTCTTAGCACAGACATCATATAAAGAGCCAAATTAATATCACAGTACATTTCACAAAACAGAAGAGCAAAATCAAGAGATTGAGTTGCTTTTAAAGCTGAGAACAAAAAGGGTTCCATTATGAAGTGTTACCAATAAAAAAAAAAAAAAAAAAACATCTTTAGTAAAAGTGCTCTTGGTTGTGTTTGTTATATTGTGCGTTTGTGTCTCATGAATCTCTGTCACCCTCTAGTGGTTGTAAATTGTGAAGTTGCACTAGTGAACATGTTTGCAGACGGGTCACATCACATATGCTCTGGGTGGTTTTGCAGACAGGTGATGAACTCTTTCACCTCTTTGCCCTCGAAGCAGATCTGGTAGACTGCTGCAAACAATGGAAACCTTTGGGAGAAAGCAAATATGCAGACAAATATTAATTTACATAAACTCAAGTATCTGTCAGGCTATACTGCGCTACTGTTTTCACTTATTCTGCTTGACTAAACCTCTGGCACGTGGTAATACTACTGATAAATGTGTAATTGTTATAGCATAACATATTCTGACTGTGATTCTTATGTATTTTATCATCCCCGTGAGGAAACCTGTGTACTGTTCAACCCTTATCATATTATATTTATTAAGAGTAACAAAAATAACAGCAGAGTGTCAGTCAAGCACAGTCCTGATAAGAGGTCAATCATGCAAAGTAAGTGAAAACATCTGTGTGAGTGGGCTATGCCTGTGTATATTGTACTTATCACATAATTGTTAATATCAGTAATACAGATTAATTCATTTGTACTCCATTCATTCAGAATGTAAGTCCAAAATATTATTAAATTGCTTAATAATCTTGATCACAGTATCAAGGAACATAACCAAGATTGAAGGATAGGTTCACAATTTTTAAAGTCTGTCTTAAAACAATAGTCTGGTGTCCAAATGAACTTTGAAACAGGTTTTGCTTGCTGAAATCATTATTGCTAATATTTATTCCTACTCATGCAAACCTATAATACAATGCAACCTTTGGGTCATTTGAAAATAATGAATACATTTCCAAAGGATCATCACAATTCCCAAAAAACATCAAAACATATAATCTAAGAGATTATACTTTAGAACGCATAATTAGTGTGTTTGAATTGGTCCAAAGTCATTCATGTGGAAACTGATATTAAATCAATTTTTGTTAAACTTGCAATTAAGTCTATCACTGCTGGATAAATCTCTCTGTATTTCACAGTATATGGAGTTTTTAAATCTCATGTTGAGCACATTCACACGCTGGCCGTTAATCATGCAGCTCTTCTAGACTTTCCAAATGTTATCGGACAAATGGATCAAATTCTGATAATGAAACAAGTCATTTCACAGGGGTTGTGTGACACTAAAAACTATTTATCCACCGTTTTACAGCTGCAACAGTAGGTTATGGCCAGCATGTACTGGCCATTAGGCATACTGGGACAAATCCCGGTGGGGCATCAGAAAATACACTTTTGGGCCAGTGGACCATCAAAACACATTTTGATTTTGGTTTTTACCAGCTCTCTCTGTGTGCCTGTCATTCAGGGTGCGTGTGAGAACATGCTGCATGCCTGTTCTGACCAAATCAGGTGTTGCGGCACACTGCGGCAGGGTTAAGCGGAGGTGTGTTTGGGTGTGGACGTATTTGTGCTCTATAACATAACCGCTGTGAAACAATCAGAAAATAACGTTTTATTGATCTGACTCACAGGCTTTCTCGTTACCACCGCTCCCTCTCTTTTCATTCTCTAGCTCGCTTGACCACAGCTGCTGTTTCTCTCGTCTTTTTTTAAAATGAGTCAGGAAGCTGAGAAAAAGTCTACTTTTAATGTTATCAAACTAAGAGAAATGTCCTCCTCTCATCCTAGTAACGTCTTAGTATTCAGGCAATCCCAGCTGAGCGCCCCCTTTTACTCTCACTGCCAGAAGGAGGAGACAAAAGTCCAGCTTTAATGTGTTGGATGTTCAAATAATAAAAATAGCAAAAGGAGAATGCATGACTAATGTAAAATGGACATATGAAGTTGAAGTCATCAGTGTAAACCAGTATTTTTGCTGTAAAAGTGGACTCACTTGCTGACCATGTCCCTCTTTTGAAGAAGTTTGTAGACCTCTGCTGAGGTCTGTGGACCCTGCAGCTTCTGACCGTTAAGCATTTCTGCCTCCAGCTCAACAATAGACTGGGGAACCAAACATACAGACACAATTTTAATGTTGTTTAGTAACATATTTTAAATATCTCAAAAAAGTAGCAGTGATTCATTCTGTCACCTTGGATGTTTTGGCGAAGGCCTCCGCAACTTTTCGGTTTCGTCCCCCGTAGCAGGTGGTAATGAGGTCGGCCACGCCGCAGCTTTCCAGGAATGTGCCAGAGCTCACTTGGCCTTTGCAGAACAGCTTGGCGAAGGCGACCATTTCCATCAAACCGAGCCTGATCACTGCTGCCTTGGTGTTGTCCCCAAAACCGAGGCCGTCACAGAATCCAGCCCCTACTGCCACAATGTTCTGGCAGGACATTAATAAAAGGACACACATAACATTTAGCTTTCGAAGACTCCTCCTGCAACCTCTAACATCCTGTATTTATGTGGATTACCAATTTATGGGTTTGATTCTTTTCATGATTCATAATATGTGGATGTCTTTACCTTCAGAGCTCCACAAAGCTCCACTATATCACTCTCCTGTACGACGGTGATACGAAAATTGGGAGTCTGAAGCATCTCTTTGAAGATATGGCCATTTGCCTCATTTGTTGACCCTGTATTGAATATAGTTTTGCAAAAAGAAACTCAATACCGGTGAAACAAGGAAGTAACACTATGTTTGCTTTTCTAACCAGTGACCACAACACTGCTTCCTCTTTTCAATCTTCTGCATGTAAGCAATGCAAAAAAATCATCTAAAACCACTGATGACAATCACGAAAACGGTGACTAACCTATAGTGGTTTCACAGAACTTCTCGTCTGCTACCTCACTGGCGATATTGGCCCCCATTAGGACGCTGACCTCGATCTCTAGTTTCTCTCGGATGATGTCTGAGATGAGCTTCAGTCCGTCTGGTCCTTCGTCAATGCCCTGGATGACAGAGATGGTTTCAGATCACCACGCGCTACATTTAATACCACAACCGCTAGCTGACATAGAGTAGCCTTGAGGTAATGGATATGTATCATTGTGGTAATTGCACAACTGCAAGGCCTCATGATGGTGTGACAGCAGAAAAATAAAAGAGCATAATCAGGTGACAGTATTTCCCTTTTTTCCCTGTTTAATGTCAAGAAATCAGACATGAACAACAACGACAGGATCTCACTTTGATGAGCGATATCCCGATGGTCCCCTCTGTGATGTGAGGCTTAATCTGATCACAGAGTTTGCTGATGAACTGGTGTGGAATTACAAAGACGAGGATCTTTGCGCCCTTCACGGCCTCTATGATGTCTGGGACGGCCACCTTTTGGGGCATTGACAACAACAATAAAGTTAGACCTTACACTGTGTCAGATCATATGGTAGTAAAGTTATAATTATCATGTTGATTAATTTTATGGCAGAATAGAGGTAATAAACATCGATAACAACAACACGATACAATACATGAGAAATAACCATAAAAACTTGAAGAATAAATGTGAAAGAAACTTATAGCTCTAGAAAGAAGACCTTTCCTTGATTTACCATTACTGTTTGAGATCACAGAAAACAAACCCAATTGTTGCTTCTTGCAAAATATCTCAACACGACAACATGCCGTCTACATTCTGTGTGGTTATTTACAAGGACATGATGAATACACCACTGAAACAATAATAGTGTGTATCATAATGGTTCATATGGAATAAAAACTGCCTTTTCTTAAGCAATTTGTCAGATAATACATGGTTTCCTGCCATTAAATATTTTTTTTATATTCTGCACTTGATCATTGTGTAATTGGAGTGAACAGTCAATTGCACTCATAAAACTGATGACACACTAGATATGTGGGTCAAAGTTGAGTTATGTTATCAGTGCTATTCCCTACTGTACAAACTGTGTTTCAAGATAGCGCTCAATTGCATCACCTGTTGATGGGCTTAGTAATTCAAGATAATGCCACTCAAACCCGCCTTTAATTGGGACACTTACCACATTCCTGGGCAGCTTGTGACCTGGCAGATACTTAACATTTTCATGGTCTGTGTTAATGATCTCCGTTAGCTTCTTCCCATCAATTATTTCTTCGTAAACCCACATGTTCACTATTGGGTCGAACCTGTTGGAGGCTTTGACATTGTGCCCGATGATTTTAGCAATGGAAGAGCCCCTAGAGAGGGAAAGGACATCAGACAATCAGGAAGTGTCAGCCAATCCAAACAACATTCAAAGACCTTCAAGAATGAGCAGGAACCTTGGGGAAATAAAAAGGTCTGTATGGTTTTGGGTAAACCTTAATTAACTGAAATTAATCATTCTGCAGAGTAGCTACAAACTCTCTAGACACACTGTAATAACCTTTTGGTGCCACAAGAGATAAAAACTTCTATTAAATGTACTATAAGACCATTCAGTACTACTTTTGGCCACTAGAATAATTCATGTTCAACTGGTTTTCTATGTGAACTAATATAAAAGCGTGTGCATGTTGCAGCCTGTAGTCTGATTCTTCAGATTGGTATCATGCTGCTGTCAAAACAAAGGCGGGCGGGATCGACAGCAGCTAGAGGTTATAGTTTTCCCTTTTTTGGCACCTAAAAGTAAAGACCTTGCAACGATATGCCGGTAAGAATAGGATGGTGTAAACCTGCTAGATTGCAAAATCCGCGGTCCGTTCAAACAATGTGCCACGATATACTAAAATAGCGTGTTTGTTTATGGAAGATGGAAATAAAAGACCGATGAAAAGTTACCAGTTTCCAGATCCGACGATGCAGATTTTCTTCCCAGGCATTTTGAAAGTGGATAGTCCTCCTGCTCGGCTAGACTGAAGAGCCTGTTGTTCTTTTCCCCCCTCGTCCGTAATAACTTCCTCATACGCCCCATAAAATGCTTGATTCAGCCCTCCCCTCGCGCGCCACGGATACACCTCTTTCCTAAATGGGAAACATGTAATTCTGCCGTCTTGTAACATATGCACTGATTTTCCAACATGTAGATACGATCTCTTGTTATAAAACCGAGTCATCAGCCTACGGGGTGTGTGCAGGAAAGACAAAGGAAAGCCTAATGTATAACGTATTAATGTTTTGCCGGTCATTTGTTATTAAATATTGACGGGAAACACGCGAACCGACCAGGCAAGCTATCTTAATTAACGTCATATAATTGACACTTCCGGTTTATATGTTTTTCAAGATAATGCTCACAATAGAAATGTACCAATAGGCTTATATCAGCCTGTCAATAAATACAATTTACGGTCAAAATTGTATGTCGAAAATGCGAAAAGGTAAAAGATAAAGATTTAAAATATTTTTTTAGATAATATTTTTTGTTGTTTTGTTTTTGACAGTAGCTCATAGATAACAAAAAAGGTACATTTTTTAAAAACTAAGCCAAAACTGCTTCTTGGCAATACATTTTTTTCTGAATATTATTATCATGCTAGTGAATGCAGTTACATATATCCACTCCTGTTTATCTCATATAAAAAACATAAATATTTGCAGTCAAATTTCCATATGTCAAAAATATATAAAAATTAGTATACTTAAAATTTATAGACATGTTGTGAATATGTATTTATTCTGTTGTTTTTATTCAATTCCCTGTAGATACAATTAAAATCTAAATTAAAAAATTAAAGAACTTTGTAAAATAAAAATGCAAAATTTGTGTACTTCCGGCTTAGTTGTACCTTCATCGTAACCTTTTTGACGAATCTTATTATCTTTTACACTTTATATTATAAAACCTAAAAAAAAGGAATAATGGTTATTATTATATATTGGTAATTATTTTCTATTTTTCATTTCTGTCATGAGTCTTAACACGGAAGTCTCCTCGCGCGGCTGAGTCACATGACCGTTTCCTGCCAAAGCAGTAAATAGCAGGCGAGCTAGCAGACATGCTATGCAGCTATTTCCAATATCAGCAGATTAGACATGTTTTATCTCTTATTTAACATAGCCAGTCAACAGTTCGGCGTCTGCGAGGTGTGCGGTGCGTTTCTATAAGCGATGAACTTACAGCTTCACTCCGTATCATAAAGCAAGCTCGTCCACTTAATCACATTAGCTTAACGCTAGCGAGCTGAGTTAGCGTCTAAAGGAGGTTTTGTTGCTAGTGACTATGCAAGGGGAAACAGCGGCTATACGAATCGCGGAAAACGAAGGCAAGCTGGATGTATTTCCCCAGAACAAGACCCCAAGCTCGGGGAGAGCAAGTGCCAAAAGCTGGCAGTATAGGTGGGTGGTTGTTTATCCTGCTCACCTCCAAACATTTAAGACAAATATGTGATTTAAGGCGTTTTTTGTGTTATTAGCAATGGAGACAGCAGCATTATAAATGTGATGCAAACATGTTCTTGTAAACGGTGTATTATTGTATTATTGGGCTGGCTAATATGTTATTATTGCTAATATAATTTTATGATTTAATTTGCCTCCCAATCAGAGGAGTACCAGCCCAGTTGGCTCCTTTAGCAAATCTGTTACAATACCACAATGAGTGCTCTATGATTGATTAATGCGTTTATCTCTGTGTGTTGTAAGGGTGTGCGCTCACCAAGTATTTTATCAAGTCTTCTTTGTCTCCCTTTTTCTTGATAACATGTCTTGCCAGTGACCACATGGAGAATATTGATGGCTACTTGATGAAGTACACCAACCTGGTAACAGGGTGGCAATACAGGTGAGTTGTCATAACATGTGTTTTAAGGGTTTTTATTTTTATTTATTTTATTTATTCGGTCCCTATTTTAACAGTGTTACAAAACAATGCATGTATACATATATAAATCATAACAAATTATATCAAACAAACAAAGAAAGAATCATTATTGACTGAAAAGGTGTAGGCTGAAATTTTAGCTTATTATGCCTGAACTTTTTACCTCATACGAAAAACAAATTATACAAAACAGTGGTCCAAAAATATAAAATTAAATATATCATCCCCCATTATGTCCATAACTCAGTTTTATATGTGTTTACTGTTATTTTTATTATTTTTTTAAATTCACACAGTGTACGACACGTTTTCAATTCCCTGTCACAGTTATCCCATATATTAACTCCTTTAACAGTGAGACATCTATTCTCTATATTTGTCCTAGCCCTACATATTCCCCTAAGCCCATACTGACTCTACACCAACCTAAAATGTATAGTGTTTGAATTAAAGGTATTATCAGAATTCATTATTGTAATCCGGTCTAATCCATATCAGTAATGTCGCGCTGGTTCATAGAAATGACAGACATTGTCGCGCTGGCTGTTGTTTTCAGGTTCTTTGTCTTAAACAATGAGGCGGGCTTGCTGGAGTACTTTGTCAATGAGCAGTCGCGGCCCCAGAAGCCCCGCGGCATGCTCCCCCTGGCGGGGGCCGTCATCTCCCCCAGTGACGAGGACTCGCATACCTTCACTGTCAACGCCATCAGCGGGGAGCAGTACAAGCTCAGGGGTACGTACCTGTCATGAATGTACACACTGGCATCTCAACATTTACATTTAACAGCTCAGACGTTCAGTCTCAGGAACCAAAGCTTTTCACCTTATCGATGCCTGTCAGCTCCATTTTTAACTCCAGGCCTACTGTCATTACCATCCATCAGGTTCACACAGTATTGATCTGGATGTTTTCCATTATCTGCTGCCGGTGAAGCAGTAGCACGCAGGGATCGATAATGAATAAGATCACCTGATTGTAACTGTAATAAGGTTTTCTTCGCTTGTTTTTCTTATGTGTTTGTGTGTGTCTCTCAGCCACCGACGCCAAAGAGAGGCAGCACTGGGTGAGCAGACTGCAGATCTGCACGCAGCACCACACAGAGGCCATGGGGAAGGTAAGATGCTCTGTTTGGTGCCCATATGAGCACATATTGATAGAGGTACTCCCCTCTTCACTTGTGTTCCTGCACGCAAATATGCAGAGACCTATTGTGTATAATTGTGGTCATTACATAC
Source organism: Thunnus maccoyii (assembly GCF_910596095.1). Lineage (NCBI taxonomy): Eukaryota > Metazoa > Chordata > Actinopteri > Scombriformes > Scombridae > Thunnus > Thunnus maccoyii. Next base: position 6,908,992 of record NC_056556.1, read on the forward strand.
TGCTTTTTAATTCTAATTCTTATGTACTGTATGTACACTAAATATCAGTTAGTACACATTTCATTGACCAGCGTGTAAAAGGCAGTAATATCCAGTGAAAGGCCTGCTGTGCTGCAACTAATGATGCAAGTGGGTACAAGACTATTCCTTAATGTTACTGCTGTATTTTAAACTTTTTTGCAAGACGAACGAAAGAATGTGACTCTGCCACAGAGAGGATGTGAAGTGGACAGTCTTCAGTTTCCTGTTTCCCTTCCTCACATGCCTTAAGAGCAATCGAGTGAATCCAGCCGCAGCACAAAAATGTGTAGAGCTGTGAAATATTAATGTTTATGTAGAAATGTATTGGATTTTGGCTTTAGTGTAAGCACAGTAATCACTACCATTGATCTGGATATTGATCTACAAACTGCTATCCTGCCCACAACCTTTTTTAATGGTCTTGAGATTCATGAGAACTAAAAGCATAGAAGAACTCTGCAGGGCTGTCTTTAAAACAGTGGTGGAAAATAGTCTGCAGCTGAATTTATTACATTTTCATTTGAAAACAGATTAAGTTTTTGTTCTATAAAATGTAAGAAATCATTAAAGATGCCCAAGAAACCCAAACTTTGTCTTCATACTTATTTTTTAGCCCGACAAACAAACTAAAATCAAAAGCCTCTATAATTTTAAAATGAGGAAAAGCTCTCACATTAGAGAAGCTGGAACATGCAAATATTTGTCAGTTTTGCTTGAGAAATAGCTTCAACGATTTAACAATTACGCAATTATCAAAATAGTTGCAGTGTCATTTTCTGTTTCTCTGTCAGCTCAATTTGAAAATGACAAGATGATTCTCATCGCAGCGTGAGGTTTAACTGTGAAATCTGCATTTTTCAATTCCTCATTTCTTCATGATGCATTTGTCTCTTGTACCAAGACTCAGTCACGTAATGAAATTGGGCTTAGACATACATTTAGTGAGTTTTATTCTAACAACTTTGCTTTGCGTTTCACAGAGTAATCCCCCACCCAAGTCCCGCAGCTACTCTATGGCATCTCAAGGTAGTGGCAGCTCACCCATGTCCATGCGCAGACCAAGCCAGAACCCTGCCAACTTATTCAACTGGTCACAGATGCATAAGGGCTCGTCACTCTACTCCAGCAAGAGGTCCTTGCTGCCAGACCACCTAATGGATGCCAGAGAGGTACAGTAAGCCAGGGACTCACTGTCAGCATGTTGGACTGTCTGCAGTCACACTTACTGACATATCCTTGGCGTGTCAGGACCAGTCAAGAACAGTAGAGGATAGTTTTTGTATGAAGAGTGTGAAAAACAAAAACAGAAACGGGGGTCTTGATGGTTTAAAAAGTGCAAGTCTGAGCTTACGTCATCACACCTCCTTCGACCATCCACACAGTTTCCCGTCTAGATGTAACGAGAGATAAGATGGACTCGAGCTAAATTAAATTAAGGACTATCTGCCAAGGTTTTTAGTTTGATGTTTGGCAGATGTTTGCGAAGTGAAATCAAGAAATTCTGCATCTGATCCAATCAAAATGCTGTTAGATTTTAATCTGTCACTGGAAAGTTTGACATATGTGTTATGCAACCAAGCAGATGCCAGAAACCTCGTTCAAAGTCCTGCCACGGCTGACGACTAAAAAATCCATGCTCACACTTGTTAGTATAGACACAAACAGAATATAGTTTATCCACTAAAGATCCATTTTACTGGAATGTAATTATAATTGTATGAGATTAAAATGAGACATAAATATTATAGCAAGACATAATGAGCAGGAAAAAATAATGCTTGCACACAGTTTAATTATACATTACACATTATTTAGAAGAAAAGGCAAAGTGACAGTGAACAAAAATGAAATGTTGAAGTACAAGCAACCGTATGTTCCTACAAGACGTGCAGCAAGAAATATAAAATATTTAAGACTTAGTTCACGGTAGGGCTTCAGTTGATTTAGATTGGTTTAGTCGTGAACTGTCATCTTCACTTTGACCCATTTGTTGTGATGCAGGTTGTCCACAAGAGAGCGCTGTTGTCCTTCTTTTGCTTTGGATCACCTATGTAAACTGTTTTCTGTGGATGTTAATCTGATTGGCAGATTTAAGCCAATATATTGGTCTCATAAAGTAGACAGAACATAGTTAAGTGTTAGTTTCAGGGATTTAATTTCCGTATTTAGAGCTGAACCTTGATATTTAGTAAGTTAGTTATTTTGTCATATATATATATATATATATATATACTGTATAAGTGCTCATATGGACCCCCAAGACACCAAAAATACTGTTGCAGGGGTGACTATTTTTTTAGACAAGAAAATGGTAGAAACTATAAAAAACTATGAATAAAGATCCATATCCAGTGTATATGCAAAAGCTAACTAAAAGCTGTTGGTATGTTGCCCTGTATGTTAGATATTGCTGTTAAAGTTCTGTATTTTTTTTTTTAGTTTTTACTAGGATGGAAAAAGTAGAAGGCTAAGGGACATTGGCAGCAGTAAGGCATACATAAAAAAAGGAAACCAGGTTAAAAGATCAACAGCTGTGCCTGCACAAACAAAAAGTTCATGACATTCCAAAGAGATTTTTTGCCCCGAATAACCAAACCTTCCACATGATCCCCCTCCAGATGATGACCCAGGCCCAGGGCCAGCACAGAGACCTGATCCAGAGCATAGAGGGCCTGCCTGCAGCACCCGGCCTCTCCCCTCTAGACCAGGATCTGCTGATGCTTAAAGCCACTTCCATGGCCACCATGACCTGCCTCAACGAGTGCCTGCACATTCTACACCTGCAGCAGGTGGCCAGGCAGAGAGGCTCCCTGGGAGGTCAGTGGACGGGTGTCGTTGCCTTCTCTTGGTCCGTTTGTACACTCGCTGGTTAATCTAACATTCTTGTCAAGCATGACCGATTTCCTGCTATCAGACTCTGCAGATTAAGTGTCTCTGTACTCTAATCCTGTGCTGGAAGTGACACACGCTTGACTGCTACATGCAGTCTTCATGACAAATCATAGTCTCGTCTAGTCATGCAGGCCCACATCCAATCCAGACGAACAGTTTGTGTTGGCTGGACAGTGGAATTATTTTGCATTATTGATAGGGAACTGTACCTGTTCTTACCACCTGTCTCGAAGGTAATTAGATCTCAGATAGTTAGAATATCCATCTGCAACGCTTCGAGGCCAGTGTGCTGTTCTAATTCAGCTCTACATTGAAAGAATATTTACACTGAAACATACAGCAGTGTCAGAGAGCACCCGAAGTGAAGTGTTTGACCCACTGATATCTTGTCCCTCTCTGTTGAGGATGATTTGAAACGGGAAAACGGCCAGCTAATTCCCCACTTTTTCACAGCAGATCTCATTACTCGATGTATATTTCATTAGGCCAGACTCATCGCAACAGCCAATCAGATTAAGCCGTCCGACGACACACAAGGTGAATTTGAATGAGATCTGCCCACCTCTAAACATACATAAAAAAAAAATGCCCACGCCATACCGAGAGGCTTTAGCCAATCAGAGGATAAGGATGTTTCCTGTCGGCGGGGCCAAAGTATCCTGATACTCGGCTCATCTGAGGGGTTGGGTTACACTCTTTTGGTCTAGGGCAGCTGTCTAAGGAATATCCATCTGTCCAGTCAGCAGCCAGGCAGTTGTGTGGTGTTTTATGGCAAATGGTAGGCCCAGTGTAGAGCTACGTGTGTGTGTGGGTGCAGCTGTGAGCGTCAGGGGGCCTTGGGAGGGAGGGGGGGACAGTACCATGAACGTCTCTGAACCCGCTGCTGTGCATTCTCCGTCCACGACAGGACCCACCATCGAGTGGCTGGAGCCCAAGCTGCCCGACATCCTGAAGAACGGCAGCAGCTCGCTGGGCAGCTTCACGACAGGAGAGGGCCCGCTGGAGGGGAGTCGCTTGGAGCTCAGCAGCCCCGAGTCCTGCAGCTTCTCTGGGGTAAGACCGAGGACATGACACTCTCTATCCCCCAGGAAGCAGCTAAGATCTGTACTGAAGAAAGCAACCTGTTGATATGACTCTAATCCTTTCTAATCAGGCCATAAACCATTCAATTTCCATTTTTTGCTTTTTAACAATTCTTAATTTGATAGCTTTTTTTTTTGAGAACATCCCACACAACATAAACAGTCACTTACTTACAACCTCTGCTGAGTCACTCAAGCATGTTGTTGAATAAATCACATATCCTCCCCCCCCTCCCTCTTTCATCTCTCAGGAGCAGGAAGACATAGAAGCAGAGGATGAGTTGGAGGACTCCTTCTCAGACAAAGAGGAAGACCTGGGCGCTGTGGAGGAGGAGCGCAGCGTCATCCTACACCTGCTGTCACAGCTGAAGCTGGGCATGGACCTCACGCGGGTAGGTCGAGTTCCATGTGCTGCCGAGCAGAAAAACAACTGACCAACAACCTGACTGCAGGTCTATCAACAACTCTTCACAAACCTTGTCTGTCTCGGTTTTTTATAAGGCTTTCTGTCTTGTGTCATACCAGAAGATGACTCATTGGTCCCATAGTGAAAAGTGCATAAGGTTTTTCCTCATGCATGTGCTTAGTTCTATTGTTCAGAACATAAAAAACAACTGTATGTGTTGTGATATGTAACCTCGAGGTATGTCATTCACATCATCCTTCACTGCTCGTAGGATACAGTGTATAACTCCTTACATACTCAATAGTTTCATCCAAGCATTCCATTCAGTCAAAACATGTTTAACAGGTAACATATTTGTCATGTATTTGACAGAAACTATATGTAAATTCAACCAAATTTAATTAAAAAAACTGTGTGGTGACACTGGATGAAGGAAACCAGCTAAAGAGTAAACAACACTGGTTTTTACCTGATTTATTGAACCCATCTTGGATCAAGAATCATTCTTAGCGTCTGTTTTTCAACAGTCTGTTTCGCTAATGACCTTACAAGCTGAAGTAACCACTCCTTGCTTTGTAATTACCAGTCGATGACACACAGATGAAGACACCAAGCTCAAAGTCAGACCCTAGATTAGATTCTATCTCTCAGTGTCAGCTTGTTCTAGTTTTGGATAGCCCCCTCTGGGGTTTCCTGATTCTTCACAGTTATCTGGCAGATCCATCGGCTTACCTCAGATGGAGATCTGGTGGAAACTATGACCGTAGGGTCATGTCTAGTGTACTTCACATCACCGCTGGCTTGATTTACTGATGGCAGATAGTAATGAGATGAGATAATGCACCAAATGGAAGGAAAACAGGAAAAATACTAGGAGGATAGAAGGTTTCAAAAGATTAATTAATTAAAATGGCAATCCTGGTTATTTTACCAGAGACTGAGAGTTGTGTATCTTATATCTTGTATTTTCTGGTCCTTTAAAGAAGACTAAGACCATGTTTATTTGGATTTTCCTTCTAGGTGGTCCTCCCCACCTTCATCCTGGAGAAGCGCTCTCTGCTGGAGATGTACGCCGACTTCATGTCACACCCAGACCTCTTTGTCGCCATCACCGACGGCAGCAGCCCGGAGGACCGCATGGTCCGTTTTGTCGAGTACTACCTCACCTCCTTCCACGAGGGCCGCAAGGGCGCCATCGCCAAGAAGCCCTACAACCCCATCATCGGCGAGACCTTCCACTGCTCCTGGAAGGTACCCAAGAAACCAGAGGCCTCCAAGGAGCCCTCACAGGGAAGCCCCGACCCAGCCGCCTCCCAGGACTGCTACCAAGTGCGCTTTGTGGCGGAGCAGGTGTCCCACCACCCACCTGTGTCTGGCTTCTACGCCGAGTGCCAGGAGAGGCGGATGTGCGTGAACACACACGTGTGGACCAAGAGCAAGTTCATGGGGATGTCCATTGGAGTATCCATGATAGGAGAAGGTGAGGGCGGATTAAACATATCTCCTTTTTTTTTTGGTTAGACTTGTTTCAATAATTCAATCATTAATCTCATTGTGACTTAACTTTTTAAAACCCAGGTTGTCTTCATCTGCTGGAACATGATGAAGAGTACACCTTCACGTTGCCCTGTGCGTACGCGCGCTCCATCCTCACAGTTCCCTGGGTGGAACTGGGCGGCAAAGTCAACATCGGCTGCACCAAGTCGGGCTACTCAGCAGTCATCACTTTTCAGACGAAACCTTTTTATGGTGGAAAACTACACAAGTGAGTACCTCGTTTTATGTAGGGTCGCTTTGGTCTGTCTAATAACTTCAGGAAGTCATGCCGCATCAGTGATGAAATGGTACCTGTATGTAGACGTAGATTCTTAATGGAAAAAAAAAACATGATTTTGTTGACTTCCTTTCTCCCTCAATATATGGCCATGTACTAGAAATACAGTTGTCAATACAATTGTCAATACTTAAAAAGATGGACTCCGTTCCAATATATAATAATAGCAGAAATTTAGTTAGTTATGTCCATTTCTCCATTTTATGTCTGCAGTAACAGCAATATTTTTGATTCGGCTGAGCTCCTTGTAGGAGAGGATGTTATAGTACTTCACCGAGAATTTTGTGATGAAAGAATATGTTGAAATGCAACAGACATATATTGTTATTTCCTAAGTTTGCTGTAATATTTAAATTCCATCATGTGAATCAAATTTTTACTTCTGAAACCTAATATTCTGGCTAGGGCTGCAACTCATGATTATTTTCCTAAAGCCCAAGGTGCAACCTCAGATGTTCTGTCCTGACAGACAACAGTCCACAACCCAAAGATATTGAGTTTATTTTTATAGAAGACTAAAAAAAAAATCAGAAAATATTCACATTTAAGATGGAACAAAAGAATTTTAACTTTTTTATTTCTTTAACAAAAAGCATTTAATTGATTATCAATATAGTTAACGATTCATTTTCTAGAGCTAAGAACTAATCATTGCAGCTCTGATCGTCGCTCTTGACTTGAAATATTTGGAATTCCTGAGACGAAGTAATAAAAATGAAATAAGATCTTGGAGTAGTTGTCTGTTTATTGGAGATCAAGAACTTGATACAGTATTTAATTTACAGCATGCACAGAGTCTCTGAGGAGGAAAATAATTACAGCAAGGTTTTACAGTTAGATAACTATGGAACGGCTCTACAGACCGACATTGAGTAATAGAAGTTACATATTATATAACATACAACAGTGCAGGAGCAATGTGCGCACAATCAAAGTTTTCATGCAGTCAATATTAAATTATTCATATTTTCTGTCCCTAATGTAGAGTAACGGCCGAGGTGAAGCACAACACCACCAACGCGGTGGTGTGTCGTGTGCAGGGCGAGTGGAACGGTGTCCTCGAGTTCAGCTACACCAGCGGAGAGACGAGGGTGGTCGACGTCACCAAGCTGCCCGTTACAAGGAAGCAAGTTCGGCCTGTTGAGAAGCAAGGACCAACCGAATCCAGGTCAGAAGAAGTGGACCTGCGTTTTTTTATTATCTTTCCTATTAAAATGTTTTTATTGGACAGACCTTTTAAGTAATTCGGCTGAATATGAGGTGAAATATTTTGGCAGCAGGAAGGAGTACAAGCCTGAACCTGTGCTCTGACAATTTACATTTTCTGGTCTTCATTAGAAGCTGAATAGTTTCATGCCTCTGCCTCTGCTTTATGTATAATTTACAATCTATTTCAGACGCCTGTGGCAGCATGTCACAGAGTCCTTACGGCAGAAGGACATTGACAAAGCCACAGAGCACAAGAGGATCCTGGAGGAGAGGCAGCGGTCCGAAGAGAGGCACCGTGCCGAGACCGAAACCGCGTGGAGGACCAGATACTTTGACAGGGAGGTGAGCAACTCAACTACCGTATTTTCAGATTCATTTAATCATCATTGAGGTACGATGTCACTGCAGAAAGGATCGGTTTGGGGTTCATTCATGGCAGGAAGTATTAGAAACGGCGAAAGACACTAATTGGTAGCACATTCGGAATAAACCCAGCACAGCCGGTGAAAAGACTATGTGCTGACTCTAAATAAATTTTAAATCACCCCGAGCATAACTTTTGTCCCAGGCTTGTGCTTCTCAGTTTCAGAGGGTTCTCACCTTGCACTAAGGTATTTAAGATTATCAAGATCTGGGTCATTTGTATGGCAAACACTTGCAGCAGACAGGTTTTTTTGTTTTTATTGGTTTAAACCAGATGCTAATTGACTGTAGAAAATGAATTATAAGACCTTAGTTACAAATTATAATATACTGACGCTAGTTTTCTCTTCTCCTCCAGGGTGACGGCTGGGTTTATCACAAACCACTTTCAAAAAACTCTGCTCTCAAAACCTAGTTTCTTCACTCTGTATCTTGGATGTTGATATTGTAGATTCAGGAATGTGTGTGATTGAGTGTGTGTGCGTGAGAGAGAGAGAGAGTGTGTGTGTGTGTGTGTGTGCACACGAATTGTGGACGGTTATGAAACGAGAGCATGACCTGCACTGACATACAGATGAATGCAACATGGGGAGAAGGATCAGAGAGACAACATGACTAACGATGTTCTCGAATCTCACTCATGACGTTCACGAAGCCTCCGAGTACAAGCTTTTGTACTGCTGATCAGTCTTTTTTTTTTTTTTAATAATCAAATGTCAATGAAAACATATTCTTGTACAGGTAACGGTACTCTATTTACACAGCCTTAAGAAAGTCAGATGAATGATGCTCTAAGTTTGGGTTCTGCTGATCAACTTGGGATCTTTTTTTTTTTTTTCTTCTTCTTTTTAAGCTGTGATAACACACTAAGGTGAGGAGTTATTTCCTAATATTAGATATCCAACATAAAGAAAACCTAAATAATTGTTACACTGCCCGATGAATTCCATGCTGGGAAACTGTCTTAAAATGGATTTGTAAAGTTGCTGTTAATGATCTTCTTTTTCTGCTAAACCCAACAACAGTCGACCATACTGAAATAGAAGAAATTTCCACTGTAATTGAGTATATTTACATGCACACAGTATTCTGATTTGAGGTAAGTAAGTTAAAGAAATGGTCAAAATTAAAGCAGCAAAGGATGAAATACTCTAATTTAGTCTCCAGTATGAGTCAAGTTACAAAAGCACTTTAGAATCCTAAAATTCCCATGATGCAACTTGGTAAACTAGACCCTCCCTGCATGGTAAACAACCCCCCAGTTTGTAACTCAGTATTTCTGTTATAAATTTGAAGTCTCCAAGCCCAAGTTGAGTTTAATTTATTAGTATTCATGCTCACAATTAACAACAGAGTTCACATTTATAAAAAATATATCTATACATGACTGTACGTCATAAAAATATACACATCTGTATACACACATGCACCCATACAGTCATACTCATACATATGCATTTACAAATACAACCATACACTTAATATACAACCATTCATCCATTTTAAAATGCCATAAAAAAACAACAATATACAAGACAAACAAAATCAGCACGGTTATATCCTCAGAAACATAAGATAGCCGCACTTCTCATGAAGTAAACCTATCTTCATGTTTAAAATTGGTGGATTGCTCCTTTAACCATGCAGTTCTGACATTGTTTCTGACTTTACTCAATCGTCAGGGTATTTCTTTAATTGGTCAGATTAATCGTGTGCATTTAGATATACGACATTATCGACATGATGAGCTCTATAGCTCTAAATTCTCATTTATTAAATTGTTCTTTGATGCGATATTGATGTATTGACCCAGTCACATTGCTGGAATGGCATGTCATAGACTAGAAATAACCAAATTTTAAATATTCAATTGAATGAGTCACATGTGAATGCATTTAAAGATTGCTACACCACTTTTTTTTTTTTTTTTTTTTTTAAATTTCTCCTTTTTTGTTCTGTGGTTTTGCAGTGGACGGAAGAATTGTACATGCATGAAAGCAGAGTCTCTCTGTTCACATCGATTGCAGCAAGTATACTACTCCTGTGTCTGCGTTACTTAAATTTATAAATGTCTGGTGTAAAAGCTTTTAACCAAATTTTGCTTGTTTTGTAATGCAAATAAATATATTTCTTTGAATGCGTGTTTATCCCCTACCTTGCGCTTTAATTGCTCTTATTTTTAGAGCCACTTTTTGTATAGAGACCTTCAGTGTTTATGCTTTTTTTTTTCCCCCCCTTTGGAAGCAATTCCAGTCTATACTGTGATGTTCATGTGATAAACCTTTTTTTTTTTTTTTCCCCCCCACTAAATTGAATTTTAGCCTCACATTCACAAAGCATCCCAGCATCCCAGTGCTTGTAGGAAGCAGTTGTTATTCTCTCTACAGAAAGAGGACATCCACCCTGCCATTTATAAGCTACTCCCTCCACGTCTTGGTGCCTTATGCAAACTCTTTCTGTGTGTGTCTTCCAGCTAAAGAGCACAGCATTTCCATCAGTTATTCACCTGATTGATGCAACGGAGTATGTATTATTTCTGTGCGTGCGCGTGTGTGTGTGTGTGTGTTTTGATTTTTTTCTTTTCTTTTCTTTTCTTTTCTTTTTAAAAGATCAGATCTGGCTCCAGCCTCGGTGCTTGATGTTGAAAGAAGTTGACAAAAGCACTTTTTATTCTAGGTTTTGACATTCTCTTGGTTTTGAATTATACTGGTTGTCTTGCTGACCTATGAAATGCACTGACATTGAAGGAAACCTGATGTTGTAGAAAAATGGACATGTGTGATTATATTCAGAATAAATTGCGTATCAGTTGTATACTGTGTTACAAGGTGTGTTCTCTACAGATTTAAAAACCCTCTTCCTCACTTTTCTTTTTTTCCCCCACACACCAAAACTTGTTTTTCCACCTCAGTGCTGACTTCATCCATCACTGGCTACCGTACACAAAAGCAAGACGCCTAGAGGTCTGAACCTCAAGTACCAATGCCAGCAAAGTGATTAAGTTATCTCAAAATTAATTAAAAAACAGGTTGAGTAGCGTCCTGTGGAAAATCTGATGCTAAAGTAATGAGTCAACTTCCGTGAATACTGTTAACTCTTAATATTCAGGTGTAGGAACGGCGCTGTACACAGTGGTTGGTGTGTGAAATGCTAATGATTTTGGATATTTTATTAAGGTTTTTTATATTTTCAGGGACTTTGATATTGCATTTATTCTTATTGATGGGATTTTAGCTTTGTATGTCTTGTAATTGTTGTGGATATTTCTGAGTGATGGTCAACACTTCAGGGGAGAGAAGCACACAGGTCTGGAGGTCTGAAGATGTTTATTGACAATACTTGATCAAGGAGAATCATAAACAGCAAACATCCAAGTGATAACTCGGATGCTGTCTTCTGAAAGTCTGAGTCTTTAGTCTTTAACCTAAGCAGATCGGCCTACAATATGAAAAATTAGTCTTTAAACAAAGGACTGCACTTTACCCGTGACATCTTAAGTCACGTTGCATGAGCCTCACGTCATTGTCAATACATTTTGCCTACACATTCCACGTATCTGTGTTGTCTAGAAGGGTCCTCCCTGCCCTTGGCTTACCATGGCAATGCTGAAATACTCCTTATCAAAAAGGTTTCTGCTTTCACCAAAACATCACAGACAGCTAAGTCTCGAGGAGTGTAACCTCAAGGCTCAGTTTTGACTCAATTTGTCACTCAACTTGTAACCCCTAAAGATGGAAAATTCCATAACAATAATCAGTCCATAGATCACACCACTAATCAAGGACATTGACAAAGCCACAGAGCACAAGAGGATCCTGGAGGAGAGGCAGCGGTCCGAAGAGAGGCACCGCGCCGAGACCGCAACCGCGTGGAGGACCAGATACTTTGACAGGGAGGTGAGCAACTCAACTACCGAATTTTCAGATTAATTTTATCATCATTGAGGTACGATGTCGCTGCAGAAAGATCACACCACTAATCATAGTACACATACATGTGAAAAGGCCCCTGAACTTTTATTTGTTTTAATTGAGAACACAGAGAATAGTTCTCATGTCCACTTGTTGACGTTTGGAATCCTGAACAAATGACAAAACAATAAATAAAAAATGATGTACTTCTGTCAGGTCCCACCCTGTGCCTGGGGGGATAACTGTTGAAAGCCTATGAGTAGGTGGTGCCTATCAATATTCATTCCTATATTCATTTGCAGAGGGAGCTCTGTTAAGGCAAAAACAAAAAAAACCCCAGAGAAGTCCCACTCTTCTTTTTAGTCTTCATTCACAATGGCGCTCAATATACCAGGTCTAATAATGATGATCATCTTCTACTTGATGGTGTTGGGAATTGGCATCTGGGCATCTGTAAAATCCAAGAAGATGGAGAACAACACACACAGTGGACAGATAGAAGTGTCTTTTTTGGCTAACCGAGGCGTCGGCTTGATAGTGGGAGTCTTCACAATGACAGGTGAATTTTGGTTTACTTATTTCAAATAGAGAGTATCCTCATTATTTTAATGCACCTGTATAACATTGAGTCTCAGTGTTATTACTACTGTTACTGTTACTACTGTTATTATGGTGTTATTACTGTTCTGTGCAGCAAGATTGATAGAAATTAGATCATTTTTAAATATTAAACATGCTCATTTTAATATTCTAACAATCATGTCATAAGAACACAGTATATACAGTAACACCACATTAATTACACAACCCTAACTATGCATATATGTGTATATTTTCTCCTGCAGCTACTTGGGTTGGAGGTGCCTTTATCATTGGTATTGCAGAGTTGGTTTATGATCCCACCAAGGGTCTAATCTGGGCTCTTATTCCTCTGCAAATGTCAATTTCCTTTCTCATCGGTAAGACTGACTTGAAAATATATTTGCTTTGTGTTTTCAACATTTTTAATAAGGTGTTTCTCTAATGGCCAGGGCCAGTCGGGCCATAGCCATGGGAGGGGATCTAACAAAGTCCCACCAACCAGACAACCCAGCAATTCCATAGGTGCAAAATGTGTGCCAAGTGGAGCATAGAAAAACCGGTCCATCCAACCTCACACAGTTGATATTTTGACAGATAACCTTTGAGATAGAAGGGGGCCAAACACTATCATCAGCGGAATTCGCAAGGAATGCGTCTATTGCCAGAGCGCATAAGCCGTTGAAGTTATTCTATACTCTCTTTGTATCAACTGACAGTGCTGAGAGGTGTTTCTCATCCCTCCATCATTTAAAGACATATCTGAGATCAATGATGACCCAGAAAAGAGTAAATAGTTTGATGTGTGCCCACACAGGGATTTTCTTGGACTTCATCCAGCACAATGATGGATGGAGACACTTCTTCGGCGTTGTGTGTGTGTGTGTGTGTTTGTGGAGGGGGGTGGTATTGAGGTATGCGTTCTGTGGTCCATGTGCAGTGGTGTAGTCTATGTAATACTTGAATACTGTATATACCATACAGTATGTCCACTGTAAATGTAACATTAAATTCACAATATCATATACTTTGTTTCAAGTAAAGGACATATTATCGATCCTTCGGGTGCACTCTACTGACTCTAGAAGCAGCTAGTAATAATTGTTTGGGTGCATGGATTCATATTTCCATGCACTAACATAATTCTGTTAGTCTTTCGATAAACAGCCTCTAAGACAGGAAACTGGTATATGGGTTATCATGAAACCAGTTGTGTCAGGAGGTCAAAGGAGGCAACACAAGCTTAAAGAAAGTTTGAAGAAAGACCCTGGTATGGCCAATGTAATGTTTTCAACATTTTTTATAACAATGCTAAACTTAGCATTTTTCCTTTTTCTTATTATCTTTTTTTGAAAATTATTTTAACTTAAGAAACCAAGTCAAAATTGCCAAAAATGTTCTCTTATGGTTTAAGTCCAATGATTTTTCAAGAATTGCTGTAGAATTACAAATTGTTGTATACATTTTCAAGGAAAACGTAGAAAACTAGATGTTTAACATTAAGATCAAGCTAAATAGATATAGATGGAACACTAATGGGGACTTTAAAAGTAGTTATGAGGAAAGTGGATTTTTCCTTTTTGGGGGGTTATATAAAGCTGAGTGTCATCAGCATAGCAGGGAAAGAAAGTCAGAATAATTTGACCAAGATGAAGCATGAGTAGGAAGAAACTCATAGTGCCAATATAGGTCCTATAGAGATCTCAAAGAAGCTGATAAAGATGAGAATTTCATCATATTAGTTAAAGACATGTTTGTAAGATAAGAGATAAGCTAGTCCAGGGTTGTACCAGTAGCGATTATATCGTGAGGGTGCATAATCACGATTACACCATTTACTGTATCAAAACCAGAGCTAAGATCCATAAAATTAAAATAGCATAGACACTCTGAAATGTAAAAACAATGATTACACAAGGGACACAAACTGGGACAACACTTGAACTAAAACTACCAACAATAACTGCTGTAATGTGGAGAAAGGGATGCTCTACTTCTTTAATGAAAAGTTTCTCTCTTTTTTCATTCTCTCAAAGGTGGACTGTTTTTTGCCAAGCCAATGAGGGAGAAAAACTACATTACTATGATGGATCCATTTCAAAGAAAGTATGGAAAAGCACTGACCGGGTTTCTTGCCATTATTCCAGTCATAGCTGAAGTTGTCTGGGTTCCTGGATTACTGATTTCCTTGGGTACAAATGTGCAAGCACACTCAAAAAACACATTTTCTTTCTGAGCCCACTATACAATTTCTCATTCATATTTTTGTTTGTTTATGTTTGAGTGTGCTATAGGAGTGACCATGAGTGTGGTTTTGGATCTGCCCTTCAGTATCTGCGTCTGGATCTCTGCAACTGTGGCCATCATCTACACTGTTCTTGGAGGTCTATATTCAGTTGCTTACACTGATGTAATTCAGATGTTGCTGGCGCTTCCAAGCTTGGTGAGTTTTACATGATGATATTTAAACACGAAAGCTGTGTCAAAAGAATAAAGAGGTGTTGTACGGATGCAAACATTGGCCTTGGTGTGTTGCAGGTGTAATCTATTTTACCTGAATTTTGCTTTCTTCATAGTGGCTATGTGTTCCTTTCGTTCTGGCAAGTGATTATACTGAGATCACTAAAACAGCCTCCAACCTCACATATCAGACCCCTTGGCTTGGCCGGCTTGAGTCTGATGAAGTCGGGAGATGGATTGATAATTTCCTAGGGATGGTAAGAGGAATGTCTGTAGCACACTGTGCTACAGCACCAGACCTACAACATTGATTTTCATGTATTAGAAGTCATATGAAACAGTTTGTATTAGCTGAAATTCCACGTACTACATTAACCTTATTGTAATAATTATTATTATGTTTTTTTTTTCTAAACTGTGTTAGATTGTCTTTGGTTTTATCACATATCAGCTTAATTATTGAGACATGGGAATGTGGCAACACTGATAGACATACGCAGTGTTGCCAGATAAGTAATAACAGGTTATAAACTAATTTCAATTGTAAATATATTATCTTAAACCATTTGTTATGTTCTGCAAAGAAAGATGAACATTAAAATTTGCAACAAAACTGTTTCCATTTTGCATGGTTGTCCACACATGTAATTTTGCAATGCAGTGTGCAATTACTATTGTTATCTAAATCATCCACTTTATTGTAAAGCCAGATACATGTCTTTTTTCTTCAGAGTTCTCTGATTAGACAATTACCTATGTTCCTAAAATGTAACGTAAATTGTGGATTGGTTTGTTTCACACATTTCATTTTCTAGAGTGTGGGAAATATGGCAATTCAGGATTTCCATCAAAGGACGCTCTCCTCCAGCTCCACGTCTACGGCCAGAATTGTCTGTTTCATAGCGGCGGGTTTGGTCATCATTGCTGGAATTCCTCCGGTGCTGATTGGAGCTGTTGCAGCGACAACAGGTAATCTGGACGGTTTACTTGTTGGGAATTTGTCTCTGCGTTTTGAGATGAATGTTGTTATGGTAGAAGTGGTCATGTTGGGCAGTGTCAGAGTGACAGATTAGAAAATGCTGCATTTTCTTTAGTCTGTTTTTTAATCTTTTTGTTTCAGACTGGAACTCCACTTCATATGGGTCTCCCTCTCCATATGAACGTGGGCAGGCAGCGGTGGTGTTGCCCATCATCCTTCAGCATTTTGCCCCAACCTTCATTTCTGCTTTTGGCATCGGCGCTATTGCTGCTGCAGTGATGTCATCTGCTGACTCTTATCTCTTGTCTGCAACCACCATCTTCACTACCAACATCTACCAGGCCATCAGGAGTCAGGTACAAAGAACAGCAGCATGGTAGTGCCCAAATTGTCATCAATAAGGGCTGCTTTGGAGGTAGATCTTATGGGTTTGGTTAACCCTGGGTGTAGATAAAGAACCTGATACTGGAGATATATCCACAGATATTTTATTGAGGCTGAAATAGCCACTTAATTCTTATATTCTCTCCTCTTTAGGCATCAGATAAAGAGCTGCAGTGGGTGATTCGTCTCTCCATAGTGGTTATAGGGCTTGTGGGAATATCTCTAACCTACCTGGACAACGGCATCATGGTGTTCTGGATCCTGGGTTCAGACCTCAGCTACACCATTTTATTGCCACAGCTGATCTGCGTCCTCTTCATTGAGGTTTCCAACGGTTATGGGGCAATCGCAGGCTACCTTGTGGCAGTGGTGATGAGAGTGTTGTGTGGGGAGCCGTTGTTTGGCCTCCCTGTCGTTCTGCATTTCCCAGGTTGCACTTTAGAGAATGGTGTTTACATCCAGCGCTTGCCTGTCAAAACCTTTTGCATGATCTCTGCTCTCATGTCCATTATGATATTTTCTTATGTGGCTTCACTTCTGTTTAACAAGGGGATCCTTCCTGAGAGATGGGATGTGTTCAAGGTGAAATTTCAGGGAGCACCAGCAAATGGCACCAGAGAGTGTGATGGTGATAAGACTGGTGAAAATGATGAAGCTACCTCTGCCTTTGAACCAATGCTGGAAATAAACTGCTAGGATTTTGGGTTTGTCTTTGTTGATGTAATTTTTGGGTTATTGGCACATTCATTCTTTCCTCTTGCCATCAAAAATATTTTTTTGAAACACAAGCACTTGCTGTCCTCAGATGGCCCCCATAGCCAACAATTTATAGACCCACCGCTTTTTGTTCATAGGTGAGGATTTGAATTGTCCTCTGTCATATCACTTGATTTGATCTCAGTTACTGTATGTGGGACTCTTTGTAATCTATGGTTCTTAATAATTGACTTTGACGAGGAAGAGAAAGAAAGAAAGGGAAAAAGAAGGGAACAAAAAAGAAAAAAGTTATGTCTCTCTGGGTGACGTCTTATGTTATGAAAGATTTCCTCTTGAATATCAAAAATGTAAAAAAAAAGAAAAAAGAAAAGAAACATTAAAAAAAATGAGCATAACACATATCATGTGTTGTGCTTTAAGGACTCTGTGTGTTGTGTTCTGTCACATCAGGCGTGCTGACTGATAATTAATGATCCCCTCCTCCCTGTGTTGAATTTGGTTCTTGTTGAAAAATTTCTCAGAGAAGCAACTTTGTTATACTAATGTGCTCCAGAGGGAAGACAACATCTGAGTCAGCCTTTATTTGGCTGAAGACAAGGTAATGGATCCTTTCTGAACAGAAATATGTCAAGGACAGTTATTTGTAAAAGATACAAGCGTGCAAGTTCACTGAATCAAGGACATGTCAGCATAACACTTGTGACCAGGATTTTCTCCAGCACTTACAGTACAAAATATGTTACCCCAGAAAATTAGCATCTGTAGTTCCTGATCTTGGACTTGATTTGGGTTTAAGTTGCTCTGGTTTCAGTCTTTATATCATTCAGTATTGCTTCTTTTTATCTTCTCCTAAAGGTTAAGGGGCAGGCAGCCACAATAGCCTCAACTGCCACTTACTGTTACATTGAATGTATCACAGATATTTTATTTGATGTTTGACTGCATTCATTCTCTTATTCCTTGTTTTTAAGCTCAGTATGTCTTGATAAACTGCATCTGGTTACTTGAATTTATCATCATCAGGAAGTACTCATTTATCTCTCTAGCTGGAAGCGTTGGAATTTATTCAATAAATATAAAAAACATGAATGCTTGTTTCTTTTTTATTACTTATAAGACCTCATAGTAGTAGCCTTTTGTCCAGAGGTTGTGATTAAAATCTTGGATGATTGAGGAACTGAGAAAAAGTGGGCCAAAGGCATCAAAGGCATGCTGTGTCAACCTCTGCTGGGAAACATTTGATATTTGGTTTATCTAGGCGGTGCCAATCTGTCATCCTGCTGTATGCCCAGACACAAAACATGCGGGCTCATTCAAAGACGCTTAATATAAAGACATAACTTTATATGTAACTGGAAAAATAAAGTGTAGTCACATTTTGTAGTTTTTAATCAACAATGACTCTCCATATTCCAGGTCTGATCATGATGGTCATCTTCTACTTGCTGGTGTTGGCAATTGGGATCTGGGCATCTGTAAAATCTAAGAAGATGGAGAAAAACACACACGGTGGACAGATAGAAGTGTCTTTTTTGGCTAACCGCAGGGTCGGCTTGTTAGTGGGAGTCTTCACGATGACAGGTGAGTTTTGGTTTTGTTTATTTCAATCTTGTGTTTTTCATTGACTGATATCTTGGATTTTTATTATATAAAGATATTTCAGTTAACTGGTAAATACACAAGTTTGACTATTAAACAATCATTTCATTAGTATTTTTAAAAATAATTTCTGACATCACAGCTGTTTCAACAAGTTTAAACTGTAGGCTGATGTGGGGTTTTTTTTTTTACCACAGCATGTTGAAGTTTTGAGTTTTGTAATTCCTGGCTTTGGAAAAAATAATTGTTTGTTTCTACATTATATTAATATTCATTCTTAACCCAAAGATGTTTTCTATCAGGGGAAAAAAAGACATCAAATCACACAAAATGTCCATTCATGTGAATACTGTATGTTTATTTCTTGCTTCAGCCACTTGGGTCGGAGGTGCCTTTATCATTGGTGTTGCAGAGTTGGTTTATGACCCCACCAAGGGACTAATCTGGGCTCTTATTCCTCTGCAAATGTCAGTTTCCTTTATAATTGGTAAGATCTTCTTTCAAAAATGGTATTCACATATAAAAAAGCATAGGAAGAGCATAAGAAAGTTTTTTTTTTCTTTCTCAAAATAAGATGTATTATGTCAAAAAGAACTTTTTAAAGCCCTTTATCACAGTGGAATGTCCCAATTTACTTAACCTTGACCTTTCTTATCAACAATTAGTCACCAAACATTGTGCAATATGTATACATGTATAACAAATGAAAATACAGAGAAACAAAACGAAACATGAGATGCAAAATAGCTGGAACACATAAAAATGAAGATATTCTGCTTCTGAAACCTCAAAACAAAGTACAAGACCATATACTAGTAATCCTTTCTCTCTCTTTTATAGGCGGGCTGTTCTTTGCAAAGCCAATGCGGGACAAAAATTACATCACTATGATGGATCCCTTTCAGAGAAAGTACGGAAAATCACTGTCTGGGCTTCTTGCCATTGTTCCATTTATAAGTGAAGTTATGTGGGTCCCTGTCACACTGACGTCCTTGGGTAAAGACAAAAACATGAACACTGTCACATTTTTCTCCAGAGCTGTTAAATAAATGTTAATAATGATAAACTTCATTCAGTGTACATATGTATACTTCCAACAGGGGTGACCGTTAGCATCTTTTCGGATCTGCCCTTAAGTCTTTGCATCTGGATCTCTGCGTCAGTTGCCATAATCTACACTGTTCTTGGAGGTCTCTATTCAGTTGCTTTCACTGATGTCGTCCAGCTGTCTCTAGTGTTTTGTAGTCTGGTGAGTTTTATACAATGAAACAAGCTTTTCCAACATACCAAATGTATCCCCTGGAAACCTTCTGTCACAAGCACACATTGTATTCTGGATGATTTATTTCAGGACTCTTCCTTTAAAATTTGACTGTATAATGGCTCTATAATCTTCTCTGTTTGCAGTGGCTCTGTGCCCCTTTTGTTCTGGCGAGTAACGTTTTTACTGACATCACTAAAACAGCATTCAACCACACATATCAAGCCCCCTGGCTCGGCCGGCTTGAATCTAATGAAGTGTGGAGATGGATTGATAATTTCCTCTCAATGGTAAGATGAAATAAGGGAAAATCATATAAAATTCATCATTTCCTTTGTGATAGGAAAGTAATGGAAAGTCAGTAATATTTGGAAATCAATTGATTGTTCTTTCTTTGTTTGCAGTCCAGGACAATCTGATATAATCTTGTCGGTTTTGTTTTCCCAGAGTGTCGGAAATTTGGCATTTCAGGATTTCCATCAAAGGACACTTTCCTCAAGCTCCACATCAACAGCCAGAATGATCTGTTTCATTGCAGCAGGTGTTGTCATTGTTCTTGGAATTCCACCAGTGTTGATTGGCGCCATTGCAGCTTCAACAGGTATACTTTACAGGTTGGGGGGTTAGGGGGTGAGATTGGGGTGAGCCAAACAACTTAAACCACTTGAAAAACATCTACAGCAGTTTCCTCTACGTTTCAGATTGGAATTTGACCTCATATGGATCTCCCTCTCCATTTGAGCGAGGGGAGGTAGCGATGGTATTGCCCATCACCCTTCTGCATCTTACCCCAACTGCCATTTTTGTCGTTGGCATGGGAGCTATTGCTGGTGCGGCAATGTCGTCTACTGACTCTTGCCTGTTGGCAGCAACCTCCATCTTCACCACCAACATCTACAAGATCATCAGACATCAGGTGCAAAGAAAAGGCAGCAAAAATACCTCTGAATGGACAGTAGCGAACTAACACTTACACAAAGACAGCTGTTAGCTAGGTCTATGACCTCCTTAAAGCAATAGTTCCACATTTTACTAATTTACCTTCTTGTCAAGAGTTAGACACAGCCAGCAGCTGATTAGCTTAGCTTAGCTTAGCATGAAGACTGAGAATGGGGGAAAACATCTAGCTTGGCTCTGCCTATCAGCACTTGAAAGCTTGCTAATTAACATGTTATATCTTTTTTATGTAATCAGTGCAAAAACATAAATGTAGAAACAAGAAGTTGCAATTTCACAGGGGGTTATGAGATGGACAGTTTCTCGGCCGGGAGCAGGAACTTCATGGAGTGTAATGAAGTTGCCAAGCAAACCACCATGAAAGAAAGACTTGAGGAAGTACTGCTCCACTCAAGAAATAGTCTGACACATAACCCCTGTAAAACTGAAGCTTGGCTTGTTACGTGGATTTGGTTACCTTCAGACAGAAACAGGCTAGCTGTTTCCTCCAGTTTACTGTCTTTATGCTGAGCTAAGCTAATCTGCTGTCTTTAGCCGAGTATTTACCGCACAAATAGTTGAGTGGTATCAATCTTCTCTTCTAACTCTTGTCAAGAAAGCAAATATGCATGTTTTAGTCATTATATAGCCCCCAAAATTAGTTCTTTTGCTAAGGTTATTGATGTTTAATTCAGCCAACTAATTCTGGTTGTATGGTAATGAAAATTTACTCTTTTCTCTAGGCATCAGAAAGAGAGTTGCAGTGGGTCATTCGCCTCTCTGTGGTGGTTGTAGGGGTTGTTGGGACCTCCCTCACCTACCTGGACAACAGCATCATGGCATTTTGGATCCTGAGCGCAGACTTGACTTATACCATAATGCTCCCCCAACTGATCTGCATCCTCTTCGTCAGGGTCTCCAATGGTTATGGAGCTATTACAGGCTATATTGTTGCTTTTGTGATGAGAGTGTTGTGTGGAGAACCGGTGTTCAGTCTTCCCGTCATTCTGCATTTCCCGGGGTGCACTTTGGAGGACGGTGTCTATATTCAGCACTGGCCTTTTAAGACCATTTGCATGCTGTCTTCTCTGGTCTCCATTTTGATGTTTTCTTATTTGGCTTTACTCTTGTTTAACAAAGGGATCCTCCCTGAGAGATGGGACGTGTTCAAGGTGAAATCCCAGGGAGTACCAAAACCAGCAGATGGTGCCAGAGAGTGTGATGGTGATAAGACTGATGTTCAAAATGAAAAGGAACCAATGCTTGATACAAGATGCTAATTTTGTGTTTATCTCATTTATGTCTTAATTTGTTTATGTAACAAAGATACTAATGACATAACATAGATATTAATGGCCTTCATGATAAAGCTCAAAGACATAGCTATTGGTCTTGTTCTAAATTTCTATCTCTTCAGCACTTCTGCTTCCAAAAATGTAAGTGTTAATGAAGCACATGATGCATGCACAATAGTTCTGATTGATTTGTAAATTATTTTTACTGTTGTGTAAAATAAAGTACATAAATATCCCGAGATCTCATTAATTTTTTTCAGATTGCCTTGAGACACAGAAAACCTCAGAGTGGACACGAGCAGAGATTTAGCTTTGCCAAACTGACAAATAACCTTTTAATTAGGAGTATGATGCACAGTTTATTATGTGCTACAAACCATACAATGTTGGATTTAGTATATAAATTTGTTCTGTAAGCACTGACATACTTGCACATAATACATTGGAATAATTACACAAAGGATAATATAAGATCATGATCATGATCAAGAGTGAGGGGGGGGGGGGCCTTGTCCTCGTCCCCCGGTCTGTATGCAGGGGGTTATGCAGCAAAAAGTCCTGCACAGCTGAAGTTTTACTGACGAATGAAAGTGCTAACAACTTTTTAAAAATGTTGGAAGTCTCTTACAATCGCATGTTTGTTGTTTATTATGTTCTCTCATTACTAATAAACAAAGCCACCGCCTGCGTATCGGGATAAAATGCAAAATTCTCAAATGACACTCAGTGTCTACATACTGTTGTAGACTGCTGTGATACTTATATATATACTCTTATACTTTATATGCACTCTTATATTTAGATACATGTATATATACATGTATATTGTATATATGTATATTTACGTGGTGTGGGGTGTTGCCCACCTTGTGGAGACTTTCTGACTTTGTTGAAGTTGTGGGTTCAACCTGAGCCAATCAGCCATGTCAAGCTTTAGCTCACTGTGTTTGACAGCAACATAGAAGTTTTAAAGTTGTGGGTTCAATCCTGACTTGATCAATCACTTTTTAAAGTTAGCAGCTGGTTTGACCCCTGAGCGTAACTGTTTTAAAATATGCTTTAAAGGTTTTAAGGTTCAAGCCAGAGCTGCTTGGAGATTTTTCAAATCCAGTATCTTGAGGTATGACTGTTCTGGTCCAGTAGCTCAGCCTGTTTGGCCGCTGTTTGAAGTCTTTAAAGTTGTGGGTTCAAACCTCAATCAGTCAGACACAAAATACACCACTGAAGACTGACGACATTCAGTGTTTCCATTTGTTAACTTTTTAAAACCAGTATCTTGATTAAAGACAGAAATGTTCTGACAAAACATTGCACACTGCTGAAGGTGGAACAGCTCTGATAAAAACTGGAAAATGGATTTCAACTTGTGCTTCAGGAGAACCGTTTCTTAATCATACTTTCTTTGGCATGATGCATTTTGAATTAATTGAGGTAGCATTTTCCAGGAGTGATGGCTGGGTAACTTCACTGGCTGAGTGGTTATGTAAGAGAGCTGATGGTGTCAAGGTCACTGGTTCAATCCCCAACTAATCCTAACAAAGCAAATGATGTGTGTGAACACACACAAGCTGTACAGCCCTTGGTTACAAAAAACTTATTTTCATGAAATGTTCAGTGTAACGTCAGGGGTGCAAGAACAAGATGTGTATGAGATAAACAATAACCTTGACAACCTGAAGGATAGCTCAATAGGATGAGTAACAGGTGATATGCACCTGAACATGTGGTTGTTGGTTCAATCCCCACTGAGGGATAAAGAACTTCTTGGTTGCTCTGTCTGTAATGTTGGTTTACAAAGTATTGATATTGGCTCCAACCAAATACAGAGTACATATATCTAAGTATAAGAGTGCATATAAAGTATAAGAGTACGTATATAAGTATCACAGCAGTCTACAACAGTATGTAGACGCAGAGTGTCATTTGAGAATTTTGCATTTTACCCCGATAGGAAGGCGGTGGTTTTGTGTATTAATAAAGACAGAACATAATACGTAACAAACATGCGATGGCAAGAGACTTCCAACATTTTTAAAAACTTGTTCGCACTTTCATGCATCAGTAAAACTTCAGCTGGACGGGACTTCCTCTTTCATAACCCCCTGCATACAGACCTGCGGAACACTGGGGGAGGACAAGGCCCCCCCCCTTACCCACCCATGTGGGACACAGTTTTTTTGCTCCAGTTACTGATGAAGGAGAGGGATCGAACCAGCCACCTCACGTCCGCAGACGTATCTGAGATCTGTGTTGACGAAGCCGTCACTCCACCAGGTCCCCTTCACACTCAGACCTCTTCTCTGAGTGCTTTTAAACCTCTCCTCTGAGTGATGACGTTCAAAAGTCACTGACCGACCCGAGATTCGAACCCATTACCTTAAAACTTCAATGGAAGCTGCCTAACACAGTGAGCCACAGGTTCTCTCAGTACTCACCACTTCATCAGAGGTTTTCAATCTCCCGTAGTGTGTCTGACTTTTAAAAACTTACCTGCCAGTGTCAGGATTGAACCCATAACCTTTAAACTTTAAAGAAATTGCCTAAAACCTTGAGTTAAAGAAACAGATGGTTGAAGTGTTTTCATGAGAGCTGTTCAACCTTTAGCTGTGTGGCTGACTTGAAAAAGCTAGATAACAGACTGAGGATTGAACCCACAAATTCAAAACCTTCCACCAGCTGCCAACAGGTTGAGCTACTGGACCAGGACAACCATGACTCATGATATTGGCTTTAAAAAATCTCCAGGCAGCTCTGGCTTGAACCTTAAAACCTTTAAGTCGCATAATTTAACACAGTGAGACTCAAGGGTCAATCCTTTACCAAGGGTTTTCAATCTTAAATACAGCTGCTAAGTTTAAAAAGTGATTGATCAAGTCAGGATTGAACCCACAACTTTAAAACTTCAATGTTGCTGTCAAACACAGTGAGCTAAAGCTTGACATGGCTGATTGGCTCAGGTTGAACCCACAACTTCAACAAAGTCAGAAAGGCCGTCACTCCACCAGGTCTCCTTTGCACTCACAGCTCTTCTCTGAGCGCTTTTAAACCTTTCCACTCAGTCATCACCCTCAAAATTCACTGAGTCAGGATCGAACCTACAACCTTAAAACTTCAATGTAGATGCCTGACACAGTGAGCCACAAGATGAGATGGAATCCACCAGTCTTCTTCCAAGGTTTTCAATCTCCAGCAGTGTGTCTGATTTTAAAATGTCTCAGGATTGAACCGACGACCCTAAACCTTGAATACAGAAGATAAACACAGTGAACTACAGTTTTATACAAAAAAAAGCTTTTCAATCATCAGTGATGTGGCTCACATTCACAATTGACTAACAAACTGTCTAACATAGTGCAGCACTGGGTCAGATGGTATCAAGGTGTCATTAAATGTTTTCAATCATATCTCGTGTCTGACTTTTAAGAAGTATGACTGATTCAGGATTGAACCCACAACTTCAAAACCTTTAAACAGCTGCCAAACAGACTGAGCTACAGGACCAGACACTCACACCTCAAAATACTGGCTTTGAAAAATCTCCAAGCATCTTTAAAACCTTTGAGTAGCATATTTTAAAGGCTTAAGGAATTTAGTGGCTTTCACTCATGAAAGTCACTTTAATTGAAATGTAGTCATTGATTTAGCATCACACTGAGTTTCACAGGGTCAAAAATAACCCATTTCAAGAATTGTATTGTATTGTACTGCCTGCGTGGTGAAAACAATATCTAGTTTTGTAGTGGTGGGTGGTTGAAATGGCCTAAAGGTTAAAGAAACCCCCCTAACCCACCCATGTGGGAAGCATTAGAGTTTGCCTCAGTTACTCAGTGCCTCAGGAGGAGAGGGAATCGAGCAGATGGTTTCCACGAGTCATCAGAGGTTTTCAATCTTCTGCAGTGACAGACTCAAGAAAACTGTAGTGCAGAGGTTAAACACATAGAACTACACTGAGTTTTGTTCCAACCACAAGCTTTTGTCAGAGCTTCTCAATCGTCAGTGCTGTGGCTCACTTTCAAAATTTACCGACAAATACAGGCTTGAACCCACAACCTCAAAAACATGACATAATTTTTGAAGTATCACTATTTTATGAACTAGTGGGCCACCAGTGACATATTTGTTGGGTTTTCAAATGCTGGCATCTTTCAAAGAACAGAAATTAATCCATCAAGTAGGCATAGAATTATGATGTTAACACAGTATTAGACCTTAATTATGGCATCCTTTTCTCGTATGTACATGAATATGATCTGAAAAACAAAATATAAATTGGAGGGGAATAGTGCTTGAACCCACATAAAACAAACAAAGTAACTGGCACTTCATGCAGCCATCTTGTGTCGCACTGCTGTCATGAAAGAACTGAGGCGTCTGGAAAATACTTGTTCACAGATGGCAAAGGAGCTGGTGCAGAGGAGACGGATGTACAGTATGTTCAATGTGTGAAGACTGTCAAGATGCAGCATTCAAAGTTGGCCCCCACCCTCCCTGGCTTGGCCAAAGCTAGCAGCGATGGTCGAGCGAGCTAGAGAAAGTCGTGTATCAGATAAATAAAATGTTCTCCCTTTCTCATACATGTCACATCTTACAGCCCATTGTTTGCCATATTCTACAGAATGAGAATGTTCGGAGGCTAATAGTGTCACAAGTAATACAGAAAACCACCTGCTCTCTACATAAAGTTTGAATTTACTGAGAAGCAAAGAGAAAAATGATTAAATTGAGTGGTTTAGAAGTGAAACCCTCCTCTGAGATCTGGCATGGACATAATAAAATGCTAAATAGCAGCTGATGTTTTTGTTGCAGTGGCCAACAATATTCATGACAAATTAACAATCAAGTCAAATATTCAAATTTATTCTTAAAATTTATTTCCAAAACATGAACTTACACGTTAGTACAGTCTTCTTCCAATTACCCCTGGTCTGTTTACACTGTTAGTACCTGTAATCATGGGGTACAGACAGACAGATGGAAGCAGTTTACAGTATATTTGGAATGATGAAATGCCAGAAGGATTCACGCACAGAGTGATGGCAGCAGTCGCAAGTAGTCCAGGGACTGATTCCCAAACATTTGAACAATTTTATTGTCAAATATAAATATAGAAAAAGATGATGGACAGCAATATTTTCTCATCAGTCTTGTCTGGCTCAGTTCACCTGGAATTAATTAAATCTTCTTTCTCCCCTCGAACAGTTCAGTTTCCCACTAACATACCTCAGCTGTAAGATCCACACAGAAGATCTTATAGGTAAGCATGCTATGGGGTGAACTCATTTCTTCTTCTTGTCCTGCGTGCTGGTGAACCACTGGTCCAGCAGCTTCTTGCTGTAGTAGATCTGCCAGCCGTGCACCTGCACAGAGATGACGATCACCAGGTACATGACGGATACGGCCGAGAAGCCGAAGATAAAGCGGTAGGCTTTGCCGTGCCGAATGAGCTGCTGAGCCACGGGGAACATCTCCATGCAGCCGTAAATCAGTGGAGCCACGGAGAAAAGCCCGGCGCTGATCATGGAGATGACCAGGTAGCTGATGTTGTTGCGAGGCAAGGCCAAGAAGCTGAAGACGGTGGGAATTATGCTCAGGAGGTAGGGGTACTCCCACTGGTACGGGGTGGCTACTACCTTGTGGGACACGAGGCTCAACTGGGTCACTATCACCTGAGAAATGATAGACAACACAGAATATTACAACTAGCTCAACTCTGACAACTGTCAGTCAATAAAAACTTTTTTTTTTAAGGTTTGTGCCAGTTTGCAAAAGTTTGCCATTACCTGAGCTGCCATCAGCACCCAGATCAGCAGATGGACGATGTTGAGTTTACGGATTTCAGACTTCAAGGCAACGCTGTGCACAATGAGACAGGATTAATGATTAATTCAACATGTCAATACACTTAAAAATTCTGCTGTTTTAACGGCTCTGATCTGCTCAAAATACTAAATGCAGCAGTGTGGCTTCAACTCTTAAACATCACAAATTATTACCTACTTATTACTGAATCAAATTATAGTTTAATTATAGTTTTTGTTTAGAGGGTGATTAAAAAGATTAAAGAAGATTAGAAACCAACCTCATCTGGTAGTGAGAGGCAACCCGCTCTCGGTGCTGAAAGTCACTGCCATCCGTGCCTGTTGCTCTCGGTCCTGCTCGAGAAGCCATCGTGAATATCTGAAAGCAAAACATGTCAAATATGATTAAAATAAGAGTCAAAAAACTAGATCTCAGTGGGAGGTGTTTAATTTTTGGGAGATGCTGGCACCTCTATCATAACTGAACTTTCAAAAATGATGATTTTCTTGGAACTATACTAGCAACTAATGATTATTTTCATTATCAATTAATCTGTCAGTTAATTTCTTGATTAATTGATTTGTTGTTTGGTCTATGGTTCATACTGACCATTAAAATATCCCCTTCAAATGTGCTCTCAATGTAAGTTATAGGGGCTAAAATCCACAGGGCGTCCACACAAATGCATTTAAAAGTTGATGTGAAGCTTATATGAGGCTTCAGCAGTCTGAGTTAGTCATATCAAGTGGATATCTGCCAAATTTACAACTGCTGTCTGTTTCCTCGGACAGTGTTTCCTGCATGAAGTATAGTAACAAAAAGAGGAACTTCGGCTCTAAAAAGACTAATGTTGAAAAATATCCGCTTGATTTGACTCATTTGAACGGCTGAAGCTTCATATTAGCTTTACGTGAACTTTTAATTACATTTTTGCACAGTATGAACAGTCAGTATGAACAGGAGGAATGATTACAGCAAGAAAAATCTGTTTCAATGTTCATTTTGGCTCCTGACTGTTGTTTTAAGAAAGACTTGAAACTGTGAAACACAAACTACACATAAGTCAACAGCTGTCTAATCACAGCTGGAGCAGCACTGTTATTGCACTGCACTGTATTGTATTTCTGTTTTATTGGAGGTGGAGAAGCTTAACGAACACACATTATCCAAACCAAAAAGTCGGACCTCTTTGGTGAATCGTTTCCTACTGTAAGAGTGTTTGAGAATACTTCTAATGAAGCACAAATCACACCTTTCCGTGACTTGTACTATGTCTGTGAGTGAGACAGTCGCTGACGGAGCTGGTCAGTTGCTAACATGGCTAAGTTAGGTCAGGAAACATTAAACACGTCAGTCCAAATATATCTCCAGAAGCTCGGGTACCTCATATCTCATTATGTATGTAGGCAGGTTCACTTAAATTGCTCACAAACGGCAGAAAGGCAGCAGAGCTAAGTTACCAAGCTAATAGTGGCTACTTGCTACCTGTGTAGGTCATACAGATGAGATAACTTGTCTTCTTCGTTTCCAAACTTCCTCGTAGGAAATTAAATAAAAGGTTAATCATAGCACTTACTTTTTATCTGCAGCTGGTGTTCATAAGAAGCCTTAAAATATAAATATGCTAGCTAACACAAACTGTGCAGCTAGCTGGACTACATCCATGGAATGGAGGATGACGTTACAAGCTGTGATTGGTCAGACGCTCTTCTTCTTCTTCTGTTGGTGTTTTTTTGTTGCTTATAAGCTCATTATCCCCACCTTGTGGATTGAAGTGTGGGTCAGGATGGTTTCTGTAATACTACATTAAATTCTCCTACTAAGTCCTGTGTTTTCTGAAAACAGAAAGAAAGAAAATAGCCCCAGATCACCTGAAATCCTCTGCAACATTTCTTTCAAACCAAGTGTCATGTGATTCCTTTGTGTCTCTAAATATCTGTCTCTCTTGCTGATATCTAGGACAGTCTAAAATACCTACAGCCCACACCAGTAGCATGTTTATTCATGATGTTCAGCGTACTGTTCAGACCGGGGGTGACCAAACCTCATTCTTGATATCATGTCCTCCTCCTTTCTATTCTATTACTTCCTCTCATTTCTCCTACTTTTCTTTGAATGCTGTAGTAGTATCAGCCCTTTTTTCCATTTCTTTTACATTTCTGATTTGATCACACTTTTAACCCCAGCCTTGCATTATTTAACTACCATACTTATTTCTCTTTTTCTTGTTGCTCCTTTTGCATATTTATCTGCCGGCTCATTTCCGTCCACACCTACAGTATATGTGCAGGAATCCACATGAATTTAATGTCTATTCCTTCCCTCTTAATTCTAAATATCGTTTAGGTCAGACTCTCTCAAATTCAAATTTGCTTTATCGGCATAACCATACAGTACAAAACATGGACAAGGTTTACAAATGATGTATAATAAGCATATATACAGAATGTAAAAATGTACAAAAACATAAAAACCAAACCATTTGCACATTAATATACTGTATAAACTACACTACACTGCACAAGTGCTCAGATCCTTTACTTAAGTAAAAGTATCAAAAACACAATGTAAAATTACTCCAATACAAGTAAAATTTCTGCATTTGAGATCCTACTTAAGTAAAAGCAGAGAAATATCATCAACTAAATTCACTTAAAGTATTAAAAGTTTAAGTACTTGGCCGCTGTGACTGATATCAGCTGGGTACAGGAAAGAAATTTTCACTCATTTTACAGACTTTTCTCCAAACTTTGCTTTTTTGTGAAATATTGGAAAGTATTACCACTTTGGGCACTGAAAAATTATTTATTTGTTGGAGCTGCTAACAACTAAAACATTTGTAATATGACAAGTAGTCCTAACTACACACAGGGGTTACAAGCCAAAAAAATTTGGGAATAACCGGTTTAATGTTTAACTTTTTTTGTATTTCATAAGCTTATCATATATTATATAATGTAAGATTGTAATCTATGGTGTAATTTCCCTCTGAAATGTAGTGGAGTAGACTTAAGTAAAGTACAAGTACCTAAAAATTATACTTAAGTACAGTACTTGACTAAATATACTTAGTTACATTCCAACACTGACTACATAACTACAGCCTACTACCTGATATACTGTAATAAAAGAAAAAAAAATGTTGCAAACAAATCACTAAAAAAAAAACCCATTAAAA
Source organism: Thunnus maccoyii (assembly GCF_910596095.1). Lineage (NCBI taxonomy): Eukaryota > Metazoa > Chordata > Actinopteri > Scombriformes > Scombridae > Thunnus > Thunnus maccoyii. The sequence continues at coordinate 6,939,957 of NC_056556.1, forward strand.
TAATAGATACAATTAGATGAGATATAGTTCAATGTTATGCTAATGTGGACAACTGTAGAAGAAAAGAGAACAAATAAAAAATCAAAAAGAAGAGTCAGCCTTTGAAGGATCTCATGTGTTGTTCCGCTGATTTTACACTGACATTTATTCATCTGGCAGATGCTTTTATCCAATGTGTTTTCGGTCAAGCTGGAACATTCAGTATTTTTGCTGCTTCCACAGCAATGTTAGTGTTTTCCATGGATAAATATCGCATTTTTTGATGATATGAGAGTCACAAATTCTAGGTATTTACATTTCATTTTGGTAAAGAACACGACTCATGTCTTTATACAGGCTGCACAAAGTGTTGCTCTATTCTTATTGTTGGCAGAACTGACAGTCACTTTTCTCTGGATTGTCTAGTCTGTCTGTGTTGACCAGTCTCGATGTCTGTCTCAGTGTGGGGTTGCTCACGGTGCTCAGAAAATCTGCCTCTTGGTGTTTTCTGTTCAGTTTTGTAAGCGAAGTCCAGTGGTTGATGTACATGCTGAGGCCATGTACTGTTAACAGGGCTGAGCTTCATGATCAACACTCTCTCTTTACAGTGTGTCCAAAACATACACACACATATGTTTATTGCATGCAGCAAACAATATCCAGATGAAGGCACAAGTGTGAGGATAATGAAAATCAAGTCAAGACAAATGTTTTTATTTCTTTATTAAAACTAACCAGTAAAAGCGACAAAGATCAAAAAATTCACATACTTTAGGCACAGTTTGTCATATGCTTATGCTGTGCACCATTGTCCAATCTAAATAAAACAAAAGAAACAAGGAGGAAAAAAAAAACTTTTCATTCCAAAATGGCACATCCACAGTTTAAAGAACTAAACTAAAAATAAAAACTGTAAAATACTGACATATATGAGTACTAATGGGTATGAGCATGAATGTACTTTTGAATATTTATGTTATTTTTTTTCTTGCCACTTAGCGTGTTGTGTTCTGCATTTTGGAATGATCTCCCTCATTTACTGTTCAATAAACAGAACAATCCCAAGTAATCAGTAGTCAAACAAATAAATTACAGAATACTGACAAACTGACAGATATCTTTCAAAGAATTCATATTTATTACAAACAAAACAAGACAAATCGCTGACATCAAATGGTCAAAAGGAAAAAAAAATCTAAAGATTGCTAAACTGTCTAATTGTGGGTAAAACGGTAAAAGTTTTTTTTGTTCTCAACTGAGATATGATATGAAATTGCATAAAATACTCGTCCAAATTCTTGTTTTACTATCAGATGAATATGTAAAAATGTGTATTAAGTATTGAAAAGTTGCATATTTAAAGTAACGTAAAAAGACTAACAATAACTTAACTGTATGATGATCACAAATACATAACACAACTGTATGTTATGATAGCTGTGAATAAATGCATTGTACAATGAAACAATATCTACTTATGTGCCCAGTATATAACTGTAAAGCAAAAAATGCTATCCTGGTATGTTACGTGAATAAAACAGTGATTACAATTCTGCAACGTAAAGCCTCATTGTTCCAGTAATTATTCCAGACAGTTCATGAACATGTGTGGATGGATATACGAATAAATGTAAACATACAAGACTTGTGACAACTGAGATATTTGGGAGTATTTTTTGACCTGTGCTCTCCACAACCTAGAACCATCACAAGAAATGTTGCTTCCTATATATTATAACCAATAACCAGATGATTTTTAACATGGTAGTTTCTCACATTAATACTTTGCCCAATTTTTTGGAACTGCCCTTTTTGAGACTCCACTGATGTATGTAAATACAGATGTGATGCATATAATGCAAAGAATAATTGAAAGAAGTATGTTCTTACTACAAGAAAATTGCTATTATAAAACCACTTATTGTAAACCATTTAACTTTGAGACTGAAGCAGTTTTAACATTACTATGGTCAAATTTACCATCAATATGCCATTATTATCTAGTCCCTCCAGGAAACTTATATTTTGTGATTGCAATAATTAAAGCAAGAGCTTGCAATTTTTCTAAATGACCACAAATATTCTGCATGAAATGGCAAATCAACGGACTGTTCGTGATTTGGACTAAATGTCGCATTTCGTGTCATGGTAACTTTACGTAATCACAGCGTGCAGGAAGTGATTGCATATAACTGTTCACTGGTAGCTGATTGGTAGTATTTTTTTTAAAAATCACACTATTTTCCTTTGCTTGCAATTTATCCCAATTCCCGCAATTTTACCACAAAAAAGGGGACATAAAACACCTCAAATCGTATTGCAATTGTTTGAGAAAAGCCACTGCAAAATCAAACATTTTTGGCCACAATAATGAAAAAAAAAAACTCAACCAAAATCCTGGAGGGACTGATTATTGCCTTTGTTTATACACATGTCTTACATCGGGTACAATAAGTATCCAGAAAAGCTGGAGTGGACATATTGACCAGCATAAAGTCCTGCTGCCTGGTCAGATGGCAGCTGTATGTGCACAGTGTCACCTTGTCGTAATGGAAGCACAGCGCTCCCTGATGCCTGATCCAGCAAGCCCTTTTTGTACTCATCGTAAGTGTACATTACTGGCTCATTGTTCTTCATCAGTGCCACCCACACATTACCTCCTTTGCAGTGGACGTGGTAAGCAAAATAGTAGACCCCTGGTACACTACAGGTAAAAATACCAGTTTGGGGATTGTAGTCCTGATTTCCGTTGTGCAGGAGTTTGTCGAAGATGATGGGAGAGCCAACAGGAGGGAACGGATTTGTGAGTTTAGCTGTGAACGCAGGCATCTCCACAGCACTTCCACTAATGTCCCCTCCATTCTTTGGTTTCTTGTAACCTTGTTTTTGACCGGCGTACGGACCTGTCACAGGGAGGATCTGCCCGAGGTCAGGGCCTGCAGCAGGAAGTCCTGGAGGACCAGGGGGTCCAGGTTGTCCTGGTTGTCCTGGAAGTCCAGCGGGGCCACTGGGGCCAGGGTTACCTTGAAGACCAATATGACCAGGGGGTCCTGGCTTTCCCTCACCAGGATAGCCAGGTTTACCAGGTGGGCCTGTCTCCCCTTTGTGCCCTGGCAGCCCAGGAGGTCCTATTGGTCCCCCTGGTCCTGTAAGTCCTGGAATCCCCTGTGGTCCCTGGTGCCCTTTGTCTCCAGGTAGTCCTCCCTCTCCTCTTGCTCCAGGTAATCCAACACCACCAGGGGCACCAGGTAAACCCCTATGACCAGCTTCTCCTTTAGGGCCAATGGGCCCTTGGAAACCTCTTGGTCCTGGTTGTCCCCTCTCTCCTGACAAACCTGGCTGTCCTGGAAGGCCTGGAGGCCCAAAGTCACCCTTTATTCCAGGAATTCCTTTTGGGCCCATAACACCGTCTTCTCCCTTTTGCCCTGGGAAGCCAAGACTACCAGGGGGCCCTATTGGACCTGGTGGTCCAGGCATACCACTCGGACCAGTAGGACCAATGACCCCTGGAAGACCTCCATGACCTTTATCACCTTTTGGGCCTGGAGGTCCAGCAGGACCAGCATGACCCTTGTGACCCTTAGGTCCTGGAAACCCTGGTTTACCATAACCCGGCAAGCCTGGACCTCCTGGTAACCCAGAAGGGCCTGGTTCCCCTTTCCCTCCAGGGATCCCTGGTTGCCCTCTAAGACCATCTTTTCCTGGTTTTCCAATTCCTTGTAAGCCTGATGGTCCTGGTTGACCTCTATCACCAGGTGGCCCTGCGAGTCCTGGCTCTCCAGGAGGACCAGGTTTTCCTGGTATCCCTGGTTGTCCAGGAAGACCATTCAAACCAGGTTTGCCAACCCCAGGTAACCCCGCTTGTCCAGGTGGACCTGGTGGTCCGCCAGGTCCTTTCAAACCTGGTAAACCAGGTAGACCAACGCCTTTGTCTCCCCTGGGACCTTGAGGACCAGGAAGCCCAGGTAGACCTTTTTGGCCAGGCTCTCCAAGAGGACCCCGCTGTCCTGGCAGCCCATGACCTCCTGGTTTTGAAATGCCGGGGAGTCCAGGTGGGCCTGGGAGCCCTGGAGGCCCAGTAAGTCCAGTTGGTCCTTCACCACCATTGGGTCCGAGGTCACCCTTTGGTCCTGGTAATCCGGGTCCTCCAGGTTTTCCTGGCAATCCTGGCATGCCAGGTTTTCCTATTCCTGGGTAACCTTGAGGACCAGAAGGCCCTGGCTTTCCTGGTAACCCTGGCAATCCCTGACCTGGCAGCCCAGGGGGGCCTTGTGGTCCTGGTGGTCCTTGTGGTCCTGGGGGGCCCTGAACTCCTTGCGGACCCTCTCGGAGACCTTCTACACCAGGACCAGGGGGAGGTGGACCTTTAGCCCCTCTGGGGAATGTTTGTCCTGAAAACAAGTGGAAAATTTTGGTAGATAGAGGTGAATATTGGCCGATTAAATCATTCAACTGTGATCAAGAAAAGACATGAATCACAAATGGTCCTGAGATGATCTAATATCCGTTTATTTGTGATGACTAGCTTTGAGAGGGCAAATCATGGCCACTGGTGAGTTAACATGTAGAAAAATGTATATGTATAATATTAGTTAATAAGAGAGAGTTCTTTAAGGGTGGTAATTTATGTCAGTTGTTGAAAAGTTGATCAAAAGTCAAAAAGATTGATATATATAATTTAGCTGACAAATATTAAGTGACAACTAAAAAAATGCTAGGAGGGCATTTTCTTGTGTTCTATTTGCAGCATAAATTATATACAGTAAGCTCTGGCATTTTTGTAAAACATTTTGGATCAGGGTCTACACATGATAATGAGGAGTACTGGACTACTAGCAATATCATCTATTTTGTCCTATTATTAACTTAACTAATAGAAGCAACTTGTAATGTGTCAAAAAACCCGAATTTCCACCCCCATTTTCATAAAATGATATAAAAAGAGTGTATGATAGTTTTTGTTTAAAGACTAATAAAGCATTTTGCAACTTCTTTAACATCCCCAGCACAAACAAACTAAACAACAAAAAAAAAAAAAAAAAAAAATGCTGTACACATTTTCAGAAAATGAGAACATGATGTAAGGTATATGATAAAAGGACATATTGCTCAGTCTTTAACAAACTAATGATAATGATTATTTTATTTGAATCTCCCTCCAGAATTGTTCTATGTGTTGCTATCACTACATGCCGTTGTGTGTACATAAAGTGAAAACTAAGAACCTTTACTGATTTAATTAGGATAGTAAATGTCCGACTGTAGCCATTAGAAGTTCAAAACGGGTGTTATCACATTAGGATAATTCTTTTATGTAATAAAACATACAACAAGTACTGAAAATGAAGTTTCCATGAACTGCTTGAACCTCACCTTTTCCCTCAGTCAGTGGCCTCTCTTTGGCCATTTGCAGTGGCAGCTGAGGAAGCTCTTTTCCATACTGAGGAAATAATGGCATCTCATTCCCCAAAAACTGTTGCTGAGGGTATCCCTCATTGTACTGCGGTAGGGGGGGCTGATGCTGTTGAGGGGGCTGTTTATGTCCGTAATACGCCCCGCCGTGGGCCAGGTGTAATAAACACAGCTGGAACACTGAGATGAGTAGGTAGAAAGAGTGGAGGGGTACAGCCACCATTTTCTGCAGTGGAGAAGAAAATAAGTAAAAATGTGACACATCGCATGCAGCTAAGTCTCTCTGCAACTAAGAAATAACTTGTAATATTGTATTTAGTACCAACTTTTAAGTACTTCATGTTAGCCTTTTCATTTACCTTTATTACTGTTTAAGAGACAACGAGGATGGATGAATAAAGAATCCCTCACATGCATTTCTTTTAATGACCAGACTGCAGTGAAACCATTTGGAATTCCCCCGACTTCTTTCTATAAATACCAAAGTCAATAAAATATTCCCACAGTTTGGATTTAGTGGCTCAGGTAAGTCACAAAGACAATGGTGAGCAGGAAACACAATTCCAGGCTTCATATAAAAAAAGTCACAAATTATAACTGTTATCAAGAAGGCTGTTTTTGTTTGTTTGGTCATCAGCCAAGGAACAAATTAGTTGTTTTGGTGCAGCTCCAGTTACAGGTGTGGATCCAGGAAATTTTAAAAGCATTCACTAATATTCAATTTACTTTAGTTTTTTGCTAAACTCATGAACTACTGGACTTGAACGAAACAAAATCTGGCACATGTATTCCACGCTTGTCAATCACACTATGTTTGTCTAAGGCAGATCCTGATGCACACAATGCCGAATTTCCATCATTAAAACACATCTTTCCTGGCGCCTTGGTGTAGGTATGCACTGCCTGAATGCTTTCTGGTTTCTAACCAAACCCATCAGTATTCAAGCACTAATGTTTTAAATGAATGCTTTTGAATTCTGTTTAATTTAAACTTATATTTTATTGTATGCTATATGATATTTAAACTTGTTACATGTTACATATCCTTTTGTGCAACATCTGACTGTTTGCTCTAATTTTGGCAAACAGTTTGTTCACTCTCTAAAATGTTAATAAATAATGTCAAGCTGAGATCATCAGCACGATAAAATATGGTAAATACTTTGCGCATACCAGACTCATGACACTAACAATTTTTTGGCCACGTACACTGTCACAAGAAAGACTATGCTAGGCTTCTTTCTAGACCCTGTCCATTGTTTTTGAGTGTTAAACATACTGAAAGTGGTCTGTAGCATGCTGCTTACACCACTAGGATATATACATCATTGCCATAAATGCAGAGGTTCATTATGCAGCAGCCTTCATGTTGGTTCCTGACCAGCAGGCTGTGCTCTTCAATCATGCAGCTGAATCTAGAAATTCTTTCAAAAGCCAACACACGGGGTCTTATGAAACCCACTGTGGTCAAACCAAAAAAGTAACAAATACCCTCTACTGCCTGAATGTGGGTAATATCCCTCCTTCCCCTTGTTTACACATCCATTCAAACATACTGTGTAAAAGCCTCAGAGTCTCATATCCTTGAAGTGATTTACACAGAGCACATGCTGCTAAAACATATATCGTAATTAAGAGGCCCCACAGGGGACGTGGTCAGTATTGAACATAATCCTTAATCCTTTAAACATGTCTGTGCTAAAGAGATTGGCTAAGTGCTGCCAAGAGCGCGGTGTGAAAACAAACATGGACGGGTGAATGTATGTTTTTCTCCGCTGTGGTATTTGTGTGTCCTGAAACAGAACCAGAGAGATCAAAGTCTTTGGAGAGCTGAAATAATGGAAATGAGACTTGCTTACATTTTTCTGGACAATTATTTAAAAAAGCAAGCTAAGTAGTGTCAGGCTGAATGTGATCACTGTGGAATATTTTTAGCATGCGCTTCTTAATCTGCGTAGTTCATCTGCACAGAAATATGCAAGTAACGGGAGTCTGACTTGAAATGCTGTCCACCTTCAGTGCAGTGTGCGTTTCATCTTCTGTCTTTTTTATGGTCAGTTCACAAAACCACACCTGCCATCATACAAAAATGCCAAATTTCCTTACTTTCAGATTTTCCTTCTCTAAAACTGAAGGTCTCCGCCTGCGTTCGCCTTCACCTGCTCTCTCCTCTAATTCCCCTCACTTTAGGTTGCTTCTCTGGGTCTTTTCCAAGGCATGAGTGGGATGGTGGCCATGTACGGGATCCAGCCAGGTGTTAGCTGCAGACCTGGGCCCTGTGAAAATATGAATGTCAGGTTCGATGAATGTCAGGTGGTGACCTTTCGCAGAGGCCTGGGGTTTATAACACTAAGCTGCCATCTCCACCTGGTAGACATATTTTGGCGCTGATACAGTTATGCTGAGACACACCTTTTTCCTTGAGGAATGTAAGGACAGGGGTATTAAAAAGAAAAGTAATATAACTTTAACGTTATGAAAGTGTATCTTTGTAGCCCGTTTACTGTAGGAGGTATCTATCATCATGAAACTATCAGCACCAACTTTTACACTGGGCTTTGAAAATTGAACACTTCAGGCTACAGAATTCAACTTTTCTGGTGTTTTATGGAAGTCTACTCTCAGTTAAACATACATTTATATAGGCCCTTTTAATAACAAGTTGCTTAATTAAAACAAAGCCTGATTAGGACAACAAATAGGCCAAAACCTGCTGCTTCTTTGAAGAAACCATCAAAAAGGTTTCAGTATTTTTTGTGTTTAATATTCTCTCATGAAAGTGAAACAATGTAAGGAAAAGGAAAGTTTTTTTTTGGACTATACAGAAGTATCTTGGATGTGGAAATTGGCTTAAAAACCACATAAAGCCCTTAATGATCATTTTAAATCCAGAGTTTCTTGGTCATCACACCCGTCTGACTCTATTCAGAAGCCTCACAGTAAAGGACGCTATTTACAATGTACAGATCCAGCACCATGGACAGAGCCTGCAGACACTGTATACCTATATGAGACTGAATGCCCATATAAGGAGAGTTTGCACACTTTGTGTCGCTGACCTTTGTGTAGCAGAATAACGAATATGTGTGTTAAGTTCACATGCACAACTCCCTGCAATAATTCTCTTGTTAGTTTTTTACTTCAATTTTACTTTTTTACATTTTATTTATATTCTTTTTGCATCTTTTTGCAGGTGTGCAAGTTTTTTTCCTATTAATTAAACAATGTGTCCTTCAAAAAGAGAGCTGCATGCTGAAAGGTGCGTATGTGTATGTGTATGCATGTTGTTTTATGTGTGAAATTCATGTCACATGTATGTTGTAAAGCATTTTTGGTTTTGTTAAGTGCTTTATAAATAATGTATACAAATAAAGTGCTATAAATTATTATAAAATCAAGACAGGAGGTGATTTTTTACTTTTTTTGCCACCAGACTACTGCCTAACATTATCTTAATAGGTCAATCTAGTTGATCAAAGTACTAACTGGCAAGATTAGTTAAATCCTCTCATTGGACTGACATTATCTAAAAAGTAGTAGAGTGATGTGAGGTGCCTTAACAAAACTGATAATGTGTTGTCAAATAAATTAAAGGGGTGAAAGTGTGTTTTTTTCTAAATTAACGTTTTGCGGAGAAAGTGGGAACAGGAAAAATTTACAGACAATTTGATCAAATTCAAAACAGCTTGTCAACTAACTATAATTTGGTCATTAAATTGTTTTATTGCCACATGTTGCTATTATGGCCAGACTCAACAGTTTGCTTTTCATGTTTTCCCAAACCCTTGCGCTGGAGCAAACATCTTTTTCAGATATAAAACCAGCAAGGGATTGATCCACAAGTATTGATCTTCTAAATTGAACATGATTTCACACATGGCAATGTTAAACTGATCATTGCTGTAGACAAAACCTTCGTGTACTCTCACAATGCAAACTATTCTCTGCAGGCAAAAAGGAACACATGCTTGGCGAAGGAACGAGACGACCTCCAATAAAAACAGCAAAACAAAGAGGACAGAGTGCTGCTTTGAAACATATGTTCCACCCGACCTCCAAGGATACGTCAATCTTTGCGGCTTACAGAGGCGAACCAGACGAAAACACATCCTATTGCATTTACCGGATGAGCTGCAGGAGGAATAAGGCTCATTTGGGAAGTTGGAGGGAGCTTTTGGCAGAGTTTCACCAGCGGTGACCTCATGTCTTAGAAGGCAGGGTTAAGGACATTTTCAGTTTCATTATAAACATGTAAACCAACGTCAGCTTGAACACACTGAAGTCTATCTCCTATTAACCAGAGGAACAGTGCCAGAAGCGAGTCTATTTTGAGGCAACAATGAGGCCCTTTCATTTTTCTTTTTTTTTTCTTTTTCTATTTTGTGAGAAAATGTTTCCATGTCTGCTTTCAGTTTAATATCTCACAGGACAGATATCAGCTAAATGTAGATGCTGTTATACATGTTTCTGTTGTCTGTTTTCCTGTGGGTACACATTATTTGCACAATGATGCTATGAAATGCATACTTCATTTTCTCCCTTGACTGAGTTTTAACAGCAGAGTTTCAGTGTGCAAAACTCACCCTAAGTCACAAGCTCAAATCTCAGATATTCAATTTTGATGATGAACTCAATGTTCTGTTTCTCTGATGAACATCGTGCATTGCCTAGTTTAATTTAACTGTTTAGCATGTATTTTGGGATAAGATTTGCACATTAAATCAAGGCCCCGAGGCTCTGGAACGACCTGCCTGAGGAAATTAGGTTGGCAGACAAAATACTTTTATCAGAGAGCTTTTCCTGATTATACTTGTATTTTCTTTGAACTGTCTTTTATCTCTTTTAAATTTTCTCTCACACTGAATTGGTTCTTATCAGTTTTTTTTTTTTTAATCTAAGGATTTTATGATTTGTCTGTTTTCTTTTTGCTGCCCTTGCGAAGCACTTTGTAATGTGGGTTTTGAAAAGTGCTCTAGAAATGAAGATTATTATTATTATTAGAAATATCTGTAAGGAAAACTGAGTCAAAGCAATTGTAAAACATTGTAAGTCAAATATATACTATTCTCACCACCCCAGCAATGAACTATTCCAGCCTCTGATGAAGTCTGACCTCTGACCTCTGAATCCTCGGCCTTGTCGAGCACGTCATCACTTCCCTGCACATAAGCTAATTTGCAATGAAGTGTTTAGAAAACTTTACCACTAAACTATTAGAATTAATACACACAGCATTGCACCACACACTGTTTAAACATTAAAAACATTTCAGTCATTCTGCATCCTGCTGCCAAACAAGAAACTCTGCTTCATTGTGGTATCAAATACGCAAACATGGTGTAGGTTTTTACGCAACAGCGGTTAAAACAACTGGAACAATCTCATGGTATTCGTGCTTTAATATTTCCACTGGAATGTTATGCTTGAGTGTCTCTCACATTCGAAGGCAAATACACTATTTACTCCGCTGTAGCTACCAATTACTTTGAAGAAAGACGCTTTGATTACAGAAAAGTCCATATCATCAGTCATTTTTTGGTTTCCAGACGGTGTAATGGGAAAGCAATTGGAGTAACTGTGTCTGGACCACAGACCCATTTTATGTTAGTTACCCCCCCCAAAAAGTTTTGAATTATAAGGACATTACACTGTCTGTATGTTCAGCTTTGATACTTGAGCACCTTGTTCATCCAATATTTCAACAAATAAAGTCCCTTCCTGAATCCTCATCAGTGCTTCTTTATTTCTGTTTTCCATCATGTTGTTGCTTGAGGTCAGGTGGTTAAATAACATGCCTGTTGAGCTTTACAATTCCCTAGAGAAAACATTTTTCCTCCTCCTCATCCTTTTTATGGAGATTTAACGGCTGATTTCTGAGAGCTTTTTCCATCTTTCAATTATTACTTATTGATTAGATTGTTTCAGTTAACGCGCAGCGATTGGAGAGATTATTGAGCTATTTTAAGTAAAAGCCCTCTGGAAGTGAAATTCCATTTAATTTCTGGTTTTTAACGCTGCAGCCAATGTTTCCGACACAATAACTCGTACCAGAAGTTGCAAACTGGAGAGTTTAGTCTGGGATATTATCAAGGGACTAAGACGTTTATGCATCCACATGAAACTGGAGGCTAACCAGAGAGAAGGAAAGTGTACACCAAGCGAATCAGTGACCTGAAATTTCAAATCTGAGGAAAGTTGCAAAAGAAAAGTAAGCCCTCTCAAATGTATTTCCATGAATGTGTACTTTTCACTGCTTACTAGTTTCCCATGAGCAAAAAATCCAGAATTGGATCCATTTTTACAAATAATCCTCATATCTAGTATTTTTTTTAGCTATGCCTTTATTTGATACAGACATTTGTCGGGAAACTGTTGGGAAACATCTTGGAACAGGAACAACAATGTCGCTAAAAACAACTGTGGAGAGCCCTTCCATCCTCATCTCCTTTTACATTGAGACTATAGAGAGCATCCTGAGCAGCATCGTTGTCTGATTTGGGATCTAATCTAAACTGAGTGCAATAATTTAAACACGATGGTATAAAAGCGTGTACGACCTTTTCGAGATCAGCGTGAGAAAGGAGAGACCTAATTTTTTTTGATGCTCCTCAATTGGAGGAAGATGGAAAACACTTATGACTTGTATATCAAATGAAAGTTCACTGTCAAAGGTTTCTAGCTGCAGGTTTAACCTTTGCAGACAGGGAGAAAAAGTTTTCAGACATCCAACACTTGATTGTTTCATCATGTTCCTGAAGGAACAAAACTTCATCCACACACAGATGGCTTGACAATAAAAATCAACTTGACTTGACATCTCCTAAACCCCACCGTGTGCTCTTCACATCTCAACAAAGCCTGAGCACGATCCATTTTTCAAACATTCTTCAGTTTTTTTTTTTTCATCTTGCACATGAACTGGACTTTGATGAAAACTTTTCAGACACCTCCGGGCCCCCTCGCTTGATGACAATCCCATGCAACAAAGATCGCACCGCCCCAGAATGGATGCTGGTTCCTCTGAACCTCTTTGCCAACACTTACAACCGCAGCCGGCTCAGCTTGGTGATGAGCCACAAGTCTTTTATCACCTCCAGCTTGGCTTTGAAAATAATCACATTTCCATTTCTCCACTGACCGATTCCAGATGGGGGACTTTACCGCTCGATAAACAAACGATGAAGAACAGAGGCATGCCATTGCTTACAGATACGGGTGCCAGTCTTAATTGCGTGTGGTCAGGCCTGGTTTTTGTTTTTCAAACAGACTGCAGAGTCTTTCTTTCCTCCAATAAGAGCAGGTTGCAGGACAAGACTAGACAGGAACTGTCATCAAACAAAGGAGAAGACACCTTGTGACAGTGTTGGAGCGATTTACAGTTCTATGTGGCAGAATGGAAAACGAATAAATACAGACACATCCTCAAAGACAGAAGGAGACACACTTTTCTATTAAGTTTTAGATTTGAAATATGCTTATAAATTGTGGCTCCAAATTGAAAACATCAGTTCAGTGAAAAACGTTTTTGAGGGCAAATGTTAAAGACTCGAATACAAGATTTGATAAATATGATTCTGTCACCTCTGACACTTTGACAAGCTTTTTCTCATGCACATTACAAAAATGTCCTGTATTTGGACAGCCTTTTGGAAAATAAGCCTATTTGAACATTTTTAACAGCAGTATTATCAAAATAATGCAAAATAGCATCAGTGCGCCTAACAGTGTGAAAAGGTTTAAACACACAAACACACACACACACACACACATACACACACACACACACACACACAAAGGAATGCACCAATCAGCTGACAGAGGTAGCCCGAGCGCCAAGACAACATCTGGGGAATGCACCTGTGTGTGAATGTGCATGCATGTGTGTGTGAATATTTGCATGAATGTGCGTGTCTGTGTGGGTAGTTGCTGCGTTTTACCCAACCCTCATAAGAAAAACACTCCACCTCTACCTCTACTTCTCCTGGACTTGGAGTTTCTGCAGGCTAGAAGTCACAGGAGACGACTGGAAGCCAAAAAACACTTCTATCTGACGGTGAATCGATTTGACAGAAAATTAACTGGCAACAACTTTGACAATCTATTAATCGTTTGATCATTTTTCATACAAAAACGTCAAAAAAATCCCTGGTTATAGCTTTTCAAATGTGAAGTTCGCTGCTTTTTTATCTTATATGATTGTAAATTTAAAAACCTTAGCAAATGGAAAACAATCATTAGCTACAACCATAATTATATTCTAAATATACAGTGTAAAATGTCCAATATACATGTATATTTCAAGGCTACAGCTGATGGAAAGTAATCAGTTTGAGATACACCAGACAGATGTCTCACTCTGACATCAAATTTTAGAGAAAGAAATGATGAATCACACTGCAAACAAAGGCAGCAGTGACGCTGTTGGCTCAATAGAGGGCACCAAACTCCAGTTTTGACCCATCAATATTTGCATTGGTCTGTCTTGTTTACTGCTGTTTTCCACAGGCTGGTTGGAGAACCAAATGTGCTTCCAATTGTGAGAAGAGGCCAAAATATTCTGACAACCATTGTGTTCGCAGGGTGATTTAAACATTTTAAGGCTGTAAGGTCAGATTTTCTCTCTGTAATTAATACTGGAAATTGGTTTTGGTGCATCATGCCTGCCATTTTCCATCTACAACAGTCTTTCACTGCATTATTCTCACAAACCACAAGTCATAGTTTGATCATGAACTGGACTTAGAACTGTTTTTCTTTTCTGCATGCACTGCCCTTCCTGTCTCCGCGCAGGTGATTTATCCTGGGTCAATCATCACGTATCGTTTTCTCCCCACATCTCAGCTTATCTTGATTGGAAGGGAATATTGAGTTTTCTCACAGCATGCTGAAAAATGAAGCAAAACGTGCACGACTGCTTCACCCCCTTCAGTTCAGTTCCAACCTATTTTGCTCTTTTTCTGCATTCCTTCACACCTACTCGATCTCTTTGCAGAGCGAAGGCCGGAGTCGCCTTCACAGGCGTCTACAGCTTTAAAATCGACAAGGGAGGAAGAGGGGTCAGCTTACCTTTGGGTGGATTCAAAAGTCTCGTTTTAAGGCAGCAACACAATTTAAACTGATGTTCCAAGTAACCACAAAAGGAAGTAGCTTCGGGATGGGTTTCAAATTGGCAACCGCAGTGTTTGCTTACTGCTCCTCCAACCTTTGACACACACATTTACGTACATGTACATAATTGCACTGACACCTCCCTCCCGCTCGCATGCATGCAGTCTGTCCGACCTCTTCACCCAACTCATCGACAGATTTTCCCTCTCCTACAGTGCTGAGAACCACAAGTCACCGAATGTCTGGCCACAATTTTCATTTCAGGCAAAGATCGGACTGGGAGGAGGATTATTTTCCTATTAGCTTTGAGTTCTGTCAAAACAGAGTATCTGGTGTCAGTGGACAGCATTTAATAGCATCTCAGAACTAAGAGGCACTTCAGGTTTTAAAGCCAATAAAAAAATGAATGGGAAGAATGCATTTTTCAATCCGAAAACATTTACTTTGAAGAGAGCTTATTTTACAAGACATGTTCCACCGTCTTGCACAGCAGGAAGGAAACACTTGTGAGGCTTTTCAGACTTTTCCACGCTTTTAGCTTTAGCGGCAGATTAATTCCATCTCTTACACTCACAGTGCATCGCCTGAACTGCGTGTGCGGTGTTGCCACATTTTTCTTGCTTTCTCCCCTATTTGCACTGGCTCTCAAAGGGACACTCCACTAGTGAATGGTTATTTTTGTAGGCAATAACAACGTTTGGCCAATAATCAGATCTGATCATTTATACTATGCTTAAACCACAGACTCCGGTGGGGAATTCTGCAGTTTGCAGCTGCAAAAATAGATTTTGTGTACTGTGTAAATCAGACAAGAACAACCCACACTGTGCAAGAAGCCACATGTCATCTCCCTTCTTCTGTTTCTGAACCTTTCCAATGAACAGTGGTGGAAACTAACAAAGCACATTTGCACAAGTACTGTACATAAGCAGAAGTTTGAGGTACTTGTTCTTTACTCATTCAACTTTATGCTACTTTAAACTGTACTTCCACTTCACTACATTTCAGAGGAAAATGTGTTTTTTACTGAACTGCATTTACAATGCATTATTAAAGATTAAAGCAGTGGTTCCTGACTTTTTTAGACAGAAAGGAGCAGTGTCTACTTGGCTCTTTGTCACATTTCAAGATGTCTATGATTTGTTAGCAGATTCTCCAGCGAGAAATTCCCCCCTCTAAACGTCTCACATTGTTTCATTTAAGTCACTGTTTGGGGCCCAAACAGATTAAATTAGCCAATATTTCATAAAAAAAGCCAAGATTAGACAAAAGTATAAACGCTGAATACAGATTTGTGTAGCAGAACTTCTTTCCTTGCCTATTGATCATCTCACAGCCCCTCAGGTTAATCTTGTGACCCTTTGGAGGGGCCCAACCCCTGGGTTGGGAACCACTGGACTAAACTACTTGGCTGTATATAAAGTAGTTAAAAGTAGCTCCACCTCCTGCAGCTACAACAATAAAGAGCTCATTGCACAGTAAATCATCAGTAACAATCCAGTAATGTCAACTATATTAATATCCAGGGCCATTTTTCTGCAGACTTTTGCTGATAATACTTTAAAGTAGGATTTTCAATGCAGAACATTAACCTGTAATGGAGTATTGTTAGATTGTTGGATTGGTATGTTTACTTACACAAAGGATCTAAATTCCACCATCACAAATTAATCTGATAAAGGCACAAAAAACACATAAAAAACCAATTACAAGTCACCCACAAATACTTTGGAACATTTCCAACATCCTAAGATGAATGCTTTTGCAATTTGTGTTAAAAACGTCATCCAAAGTAAAGTATAACTAGACAAATTGAAAATTCCAGAGAGGTGGTAATTGGTGAAACCTGGAGGGTGGGAACAGACTAAAATCTGAAAAAGACTAGGTGGTGATCATGTTGCTCTGAGAGTGAGTTTCTCTGGGTTTATTGCAGACAAGTTCACTTTGATGATAGTTTCCCCAGAGCCTTTTCTTGCTCTATGGAGTCTACGTCATGCGCAGACTTGTGATCGGTCACTGAGGTTCCAGCTGTCTGTGTTTGCAAACTTTTTACTCTCTAAGACATATCAATGCATTGAGATCATAAAATACCTCCGGATCATTTAGGGTTCTCTGCAACATGCATGCACCACCTGACCAGTGATAGTAATGGGATATGACGACAGTCCCGGGGAGCTTAATGTGTTATACAGTCACACCATAAAATATGCCACTCAGAGA